>NC_037532.1:18076580-18092486 GCF_001531365.2 Cynara cardunculus var. scolymus
TTTACATAAAATATATAATTAGTTACAAAAAGATTGGAAAATATGATGTATAATTTAATTAGTTTTGAAATTTATCTATAATTTTTTTTCTAATATAATATTTATACACGACAACTATAACAAATAAACTCACATATCATTTTTCATGGCTAAGTAAAGCAACTGGCAATCTTTGTCATATTAAAAATGCCACCGTTCAAGTATTCGAAATTGCATCCGTAAATGAGTGAACCCAATTCCTACGATGATGAATATGAGCGCAATTGAAATTCCTGGAGGATAGATTAAAAACAGAGGAAACCGTGACTTGAAAATCGTTTTCCCGTCTATTTAGATACAAATAAGACCCTAGTACTGTATTTTCATTATACTATTATTTCAAATAATATATCTTTAAATATTACCTATAAAGAGGATACAGTTTCTAGAAAGAATATATTTTATTACCGAACTCTAATAAATATTGTGACACCGGCATATGTGAAACTTCGCGTGGTTTTTTGAGACTATAAATATATATTTCTAAAAAGTAGACATTTAAATATATTTTTAAAAGTAATCATATTTTGAATTTTTGATGAAATTATATTAATAGTTTTTTTGAAATAAAGTTATGTTAATGATATTGAATTTGGGTTAAGTTCTAGTGAGAAGAGAAATTATATATGGTGAGAATCATAAGAAGAGATCTCTACATTTAAATCAATTCTAATTGAATGTCAACATTAATGAAATGCATCGAAATACACCAAATCAATTTTATTTTAAAACACATGATCGATATTTACGTTATCTCCAATAATGATAACCTACAAGATAAAGAGATCACTTGCATCCATACAATTAAAATACATTTTTATTAAAATATTAATCAAGTAAATAATATTAACTTAATTTGTTAATCAATTTTAAACCTTTCATTTATTTAATCAACGATTATAATTAATAAAAGATTGTAATCTAATAAAGAAGAAAACAAATTAAATTATATTAAATGAAGGGTATTATTGAAAGATTTTTTTTAACAAGATAATTATATTTTATTTTTGAAAGATAATTAATAATATTATTTAATGATTTTTAACTTTAATAAGATATTGATATTTGTTTTTGGAAAATAATCAATAATAATATTTAAATGATTTTTATTTAAAGATAAAATCAGAAAATTCATAGATGAACTCAAAAGGTGAAACAATAATTTTTGTATAAAGATAATAGGTGAAATTAAATAATCAAAGTTCATAGGTGAACCAAAAAGTGAAACAATGATTTTTATTTCTATAGTTCATAGGTGAAACTAGATAATCAAAGTTAATAGGTGAACCAAAATTGAAACAATGATTTTTATCTAAAGTTCATAAGTGAAACCAGATAATCATAATTCATAAGTAAAATTAGAAAGTGAAACAATAGTTTTTATCTATAGTTTATAGGTGAAATAAGAAATTTCATAGGTGAAACAGTTAAGTAAACGAGATAATTAAATAATGTAATAATTAAGTCCATAAGATAATTAAGTAAATAAAATATTTAATGAATGTCGTATCAATATATAAAAAAGAAAAAATGCCCCGGTTAACAAAGTTAATGCTAATTGTTAGGTTAACAATATATATATATATATATATATACATATATATATATATATATATATATAGAGAGAGAGAGAGAGAGACTTGAGATCACGTGAGACCAGGTTGTTTTCGTGAGACACGCGAGTCAATTTTTTTATATTTAAAACTTCACATAATAACTATGAAGGTAACCTCCACAAAGTTTTTTCTGTGAAAGTTCGGCTTCTTTTTACCTTCACAGCATTTTGCTGTGAAATTTCAACTATAAAAAAGTTGTCTCACGTGTCTCACGAAAACAGTTTGTTCTCATATGAACCCAACTATATATATATATAATTAGAAAGTTCGTAGGTGAAAACAGAAAGTGAAACATGATTTTTGTATAAAGTTTATAGGTGAAACCATATAACCAAAGTTAATAGGTGAACCAAAAAGTGAAACAATGATTTTTATCCATACATTTCATAGGAAACCAGATAATTAAAATTCGTAGTGAACCAAAATTGAAACAATGATTTTTATCTAAAGTTCATAAATGAAACCAGATAATCAAAGTTCATAGGTGAAACTACAAAGTGAAACAATAATTTTTATTTAATGTTCATAGGTGAAATTAGAAAGTGAATGGATAAATTTAAAAAGTTTGAATATGTTCATAGATGAAATCAAAATTTTCATAGGTGAAACAATTAAGTGAATGAGATAATTAAGAAATGTAATAATTAAGTGAATAACATAATTAAGAAATGTAAGATTTAAGTGAATTAATAATTAAAGAATGTAATAATTAAGTAAATAAAAATATAAAATATTTAAGAAATGTAGTATCAATATATAAAAAAGACAAAAATACCAAGTTAACAAAGCTAATACTAATTATTTGGTTGATAATATATATATATGTATATATATATATACATACATATATATATATACATATATATATATATATATATAAAAGGTTGGGTTCATATGAGACCAAACTTTTTTCGTGAGACCATATTTTTACACTTGAAATTTCACATCAAAACGCTGGGAAGGTAAGGTTTGTTTTTTTTTTTTTTTACCTTCACAGCGTTTTGTTGTGAAGTTTCATGTGTAAAAAAATGATCTTATGAAAACATTTTGGTCTCATGTGATCCTAGGTCTCTCTCTCTCCCTATATATGTGTGTGTGTGTGTTTATATATAGTTTGAATCAAATACAAACCATGGAAATGTTATAAATTATACAAATCAATCTCAACTGTTCATCTAATCTAAAAAAATCAATTGTTTCCTAATATAAAGCGTTCATAATTAGTAAACTATAATAATCTTCTATAAATATTCAAATCATAATAAATAAAATTTTCATTGTTTCCATAAAATATTGGTTTGTAACATTTAACAAGTTTGCATTTGATTTTGCCCCATATATATACAGAGGTGAGTTATTATACAAATATTTACATTTGTACAACCAATACAACTCAATCTCAATCATACATTTAATTTGATTAATATGTAATTTTATAAAAGTTTTGATTATTTTATAATATAAAGTATTGATCATAATTAATGAACTTTATTCATCTTCCATAAATATTTAAATCATAATAAATGAACTCTCATCATTTCCATAAAATATTTCAATTTATTAGGTTGCATTGATTGTACAAATATAATGGATTACATTTGAAACAATCTATCTCTCTCCCTCTCTCCCTATGAACAATATAAACCATACATATTTAATTTCCTTAATATCTTATCAACCATTTCCTTCAAAAAAAAAAAAAAAAACCCACTTTTCCACATTTAAAATCGCTTGATCCATATAATATTTCTTTGGTGAAAAGACACTATGTTCAAAACATACCAATCCCATGTGTTTGCTAGAACGGACTAGTACATGTCAATCCATGTGCTCTTTTATTGGTAAAAACAAAATTGCATCATTCAGATGTATCAATACAAATCAATTTATTTATTGTTTCATTGATGAAACAAAACTGCTATTATTTCAAAAGCAAAACAAAACATGAATTTCTTAATAACAAAACATTAGTTTTTTAAAAAAAAAGACAGTTAAAGATAATTAATAAGATAAGTATATAAGTTAAATATGTATGGTTAATATTGGCTTATAGATCTAGTCTCTCACTTGTATGAGGTTTTTATATAATTTTATAGATATTTTGTTTTATGGGTAAATAATTTAGATTGAAGAGGATGATTTTTTGAACTTATGATATTTAGAGATACCATAGAAGAATACTCGATGGAAGTTAAAAAGGCTGCTTTCAAAACCCTGGTGTTCATTGCAAAAGCCTTAAATATGGAGGTTGAGGAGATGAAGGTATTGTTCAAGGATGGAATGCAATCAATGAGGATGAATTATTATCCACCATGTCCACAACCTAACCAAGTCATTGGTCTCACCCCTCACTCGGATGCTGTTGGGATCACCTTTCTTCTCCAACTCAATCAAGTAGAAGGTCTCCAGATTAAAAAGGATGGACAATGGATACCAGTTAAACCACTTGACGATGCTTTCATTGTTAATATTGGGGACGTGTTGCAGGTAATTTCTTTCTCTTCATCATCTGTATTTGACATGTCTACACCATCATATCTGATGTGAAAGGAAACGGATATGTAATCATGCATGGGCTCAATTTACTTTGTTTGAAAGTACATCCTACCCCCAAACCCTAACTCAACGTAGATTAATTAGATTAGGATAGAGTTCAAAAAATGAAGAACGGATATATAGTAGATGTTAATGGTATAAATGAATAACATACGTCTTGTTTACTTTCAGATGGTAACTAATGGAGCATATAAAAGCATTGAACATAGGGCAATTGTGAACTCCGAGAAGAAGAGGTTATCAATAGCCACATTTCTAAGCCCAAATATGGATGGGGATTTTGGCCCGGCACCAAGCCTCATCACTCCCGAGACACCAGCAAGATTTACAAGTGTAACTCTTGTTGATTTCTTAAAGAACTTATTTTCGAGGGAACTCAAGGGAAAAACTATCATCGACGACTATCGTATATGATGTACAATGAACCCAAGATATGGTCACTTATATTACCATAAGCTACTTTTATCATATAAAAAATACGATTCATAATATACAATACTTATACGTTTTTGTCTCTCTAAAACGTTATTTATTCGTGTTTTGAAGAATCTATGTGTCATTATTAGTTCGTCAATTTAATCTCGTAACGATAGCACCGGTTATCAAGCCATCATTCTCTTACAATTCATATTTGATAAATAAAAAATATGTAGAAAGAAATTAATATCTATCATATTTATAAACATATGAAATAGTTTATACTTATAGATGTGTAAAGATATAAATCTATCGAGTCACACTTAGAAAGAAATCTTGATGACAGATAACACTTAATGGTTCTAAAACCTCTTAATGGTTCAATTAAAAGGCAACATCTGAATCGTTAAAAAATGATTATTGTTTGACAAAAAAAAGTTTGCCTATTAATGGTTCTAAAACCCTTTGAATGGTTTTGTATCTTATGTATCCCTTAACCATTCAACACTTTAATTTCATTCTGAATAATTACCAAACAATTATATTTCATTTTACACTATATTATAAGAGTCTCTTAATCATTCTGACCACTTAATTATTATACACCAAACCATTCAACAACTGTCAAACAACCCCTTAACTAATTGTGTTAAAGATAAATTGTCTCATCTATGGATACTACCTCTGTGTTAAAGATGAATTGTTAAAAATAAAATTCTCCCATCTATAAAACACTATTGTGTTAAATATTTATGCATAGGTATATCTTTCCTGCGGTGAAAATGATGTTTAATATTTATATGTTGTCTTTTAGGGTCTATTTACTAAAAGTTTCTCAATAAGTGTTTACCGAGCTAATTTACCTTATCAAATGAATATGAAAAAGATCGAGAATCTTTTCCAGTAAGGGCAATAACAAGGACTGAGAGTCTTACCCGATTAGTGAAGTGACGATTGTTACCCGATAAGTTAAGTAGAAATGTTAAATTTACCGATAAATACTTACCGAATAAGAGTTGAATAAACGACTCCTAAAATTTCTGATTCTGGGTGAATTTGGAACAATTAGGTTATAAGTAGTTTATTCGTGTCACTTAATAAAAAATAATGTAGTTTGTTAGGTGCCAAACGTGCTAGTTTAGATAAGCTCATTCCCATAAGCTAACGTGCGCCCTACCAAATATGTCGTCATTTGTATTAGTTTTTACATTTCAATCTTCAAAAGACTTAAATAATTGTCTACATGTTTATGTTTTTTTGGTTTTATTAAAAGACATATTAGATATTAATTTTAAATATTGTAATTAAATTATAGTGTAAAACTATCCATTCATGTGATTTGTCAAGAATAGCTACATTGCTCCCTAAAGTTTCGAAATTACGTTAATCATCTCTGCAGTTGTAAATTATGTTAATCGTCTCCGCAGTTGTCAAAAATTGCTACTTTGCATTCTTGATTAGCTTTGATCAAAATTGATTTGTGAAGTACAATTTCACTTTCTTGAAATCTTAATTCAATTCAGCTGTTTGATTCTTAAGGTCTAACAATGTCTTTCATATGTTAGTATTGGATCTGTGACAAAGCCTCCAGCATCATTTTTTGCGGAATATCACCGGTGAAAAATCATGATGGTTCAATTTCTTGATAATATTAATGAAGACCTCATGAGATCCATCACAGAAGGACCTTATGGGAGTTATACTAAAATTCTTACTGTTCCAAGGACTGATGATACTCTAGAAATACTAACATCGAAAATAAAAAAAGGCTAAGGTGGCGTTTGTTTTTAAAAAGGTGCTGAAGTCTTAAGTCTGATTTCACTTCTGATTTTTAAGAGGTGGTGCTGAAGTCTGAAATCTGAATCAATCAAACTGTTTGCTTTTACGTCTGAAGTCTGAAATCTGGATCATTCAGACTATTTGTTTTTACGTCTGTGTTGATCCCAAATCTCTCAATAACACTGATAATTAAGTTAAGAATAACCTAATTATATAGTTTGAATGAATAAAAAGATGAACACTCAATAACAATTGATGAACATTCAAAAAATATACTTGAGTGTCAAAGGTTTCACTTTATTTCAATGATTGTGAAAACGTAAAAAGAGTCAAAGATTACAATAGGCCTAACCACCTATTTATACTAGTAATCTTAGACAAGAAGATAACTATTTAGTGAGATTATCTAACAAATCTTCTAGGGAAAGATAAAGTTTATCTAAACATAGATAATTAACAAAACAAGATAAACTTTGTAGAATCCAGCTGTTGATTTGTCATCTCCAATTGTCTTCCATGGGGCATTATTTCAACCTTATCTTCATATCTTCATCGCATGCCTCTGGTTGAACTAGTGTGGAAAACTCCAAGTATTGGTACCCAGAGGGGCTATGAAGATGCTCTTTCCATCGCAACTTTGGTCAGTTCATCGACCCTCTGGTTGTTGTTCAGACTTAGCTGTTTTGCCTTGAAGTCTTCCATCGGCCTTCTGGTTCTTCATCACTTGTTTGTCTTCATTACTTCCACACAAGACTTATGGGGTCTAACAGTCTGAAATCTGAATCAATAAGACTGTTTGTTTTTGTAAACTGACAAACGTCTGAAATCTGAATCAATTCATTTCAATTAAATTTAACTGAAATATCCAATCATTTAAACCATCTGTAAACTATCATCTATTTTTAACACATTCAAAAAACTGTTTGAATGATACAACAATGTTTTATTAACTTCAATACCACAAATATGTATAGTCAAAAGAACACAAATCAATCTCTATCCCTCCCCTCAAGGTTTTCCTTTTCACAATAAAGGTGTTTGCAGTTGTACCCAAACAATATCTATAATCCCCCAATGCATAACAATAGAAACAAAAAGTCTCACCAGTCTCTGCTATATCTGCACCAATCTTGTGTACTAGATGTTGCAGATTAAGCCAAAAAAAAGAAGGTGATCCTTCCTATGGCCGCAATCTCCATCCTCGGTCAGCAAGTGCTTCATGTACACGATTTACAGCCTCTGTAGTGTCGTTTAGAGGTGGGTAACTCCAGCTGTCCAACATCTAAAAGGTTTTCACATGTCAAATTATGTCTTACATTAAAAAAAACCCGTAAGGGTCAATGGTCGAGTTGATAGTAGCAGCCAACTTACATCCTTAAGACCTGTAAATGGTCGAACCAGACCTCTTTCTTTTAGAGCTTTATGAAATTTGCTGAATTTCCATTTACAACACTCAACTCCAACTACATATACAGGCTTCCTAAAAAAGAGGTAGAACAATGTTATATATTTGTGTGGATTTGGTTCTACATTGACAAGATACAAAACCTTAAATGTTAAAGAACAACAGTAGCAAAACAAATCAAAATAATTGAAAATTTCAATTATGAGAATGTTTCAAAGATATTATTATTCAGCTAAGATTACTTTCACCATCCCATACATAGACTTTTAGAAGGTCTTCGAGTTCTTTTCGCACAATAGTAGCAACCTGTTAATATTAGCCTAGAAGCCCACAATAATAGATGAAAGATTCCAGGGCAAATACACAATATTTCCAGAAATAATGATTGATCTATAGAGCCTTGATGCAGGAAAGATTAGATAAAAATAATAGGTGTAAATGCATTGTTCATATATACACAAATGCATACATATGGACAGAATAACCTAGATTGAGAGATCCAGAAGAGATAATCCAAACTGGTAACCTTCAGATCACATAATTCATATCACATCTAAATGGTAATATTTAGATCACATGGAATCCAAGTAATATTTAGACCACTCTCTATCATCATGATTACGTGTTGTTTGATCCATTTATAAACGGGGTTGCTGAGTTGCATGATAGACACCAAGATATGAGGTTAGATGTCGATAACATGTCTTATGAAATTCGCTATTGAATGACTTTCTAGGCTAATGTTGTTAACCAAGGTTCATCCTTTAGTGCAATTTAACTTATATAAGTGTTTCTGTTTTTGACATAGTGGTAATACTTGCAACAAAACCACAGGTCCTGTTTGGGTTAAATACCGAATAGGACTGAACCACAGGGACGAACAAACAGAAACAAACTACAAGTCCGATTTGGCTGATTTTCATTCACTCTCAAAATTCCTATTCCCAATCATCATCTAAATATATGTTCACAAGTTGCCATTTATATCTAGATGAGCAAACAGGGACGAACTACAGAGCTTAAACCATAATCAAAACAGAAATCAAGAAGGAGATCGACATACCTTGGAGATCGAGAGTGTGTGGATCGATCTGGGTCTTGATCGATTTGGAGATCAAATGTCTTGCGAGATAGATTTGGAGGACTGGATTTGGAGGTGAGGATCGAGGGAGAGCCTGGAGGGAGCGATTAAGAGGATTCAAGTGATAATGTTATAACTTTTTTTTCAGAGCAAAATAAGAGCTTTTCGGCTCTTATTTATAAAAAAAAACAAACGGTCTGAAAATAAAAATGTCTGACCGATTCAGACTTAAGAGGTATTAAGTGGTTTTTTTCAAAAAACAAACAAGCTCTAAGAAAGATTTTACAGAAGATGAGAAAAAGAAGGCTAATGTAGACAGAAAAGCAATGACAATTCTTACTATGGCTCTACCCAATAAAATATTCAACAGAGTTGATAATTTAAAGTCTACAAAAGAGATTTGGGATGAGATAGAAACACAAATGCAAGGTGGGCCTAAGGCTATGCAAAACAAGCTCAAATCATGCATAGGTGCTTATGAAGCCTTCAAAGCAAGAGAGTCAGAGTCTCTTTATGATTATTACAAGAAGTTCAATGATATACTTAATTATATGAGGAGGAATAGTGTTAGGAAGACCAATAATGAAATAAACATTAAGTTTCTAAAAAACTTAAGGCCTGAATGGGATAGTTTCTCAGATTCCTTACAGATCACCAAGAATCTTAATAAGAAAGACATCCATGATTTGTTTGGAACCTTAAATTAACATGAAGATAGGTTCAAAGGGAGATTGGCTGAAAAAAAAGGTAAGTAAATCTTTGGCTCTTATTCTTATAAGAAATACAAATCTTCTATGAAATATTCTAAGACTGTATCCAAGAATATTGTTGAGGTTCCATAGATCTTAGATTATGAATATGATGTCAGTAGCGATTAAGACTTAGATATGAAAAAGATTGATGAAAATTTGGTGATGCTTACAAAGGTTTTCAACAATAAATTTTTTAAGCCTTATTCAGAGACTTATAAGAAAAGCAGTGGTTTCAGAAAATATAAGTCTGAAGACAGAATTGAAGAGAAGAAGGACGAAAAGAAACAAAGAGAGAAAGGGAAAGACAAGGAGAAAAAAGAGGAAGTTCCCATATGCCATAACTGTGGGAAACCAGGCCATTTTGCTACGAAATGTAGGTTTAAGAAGACGAAGAATACTGACTGCTATTCAAGAAAGCTTCTGGTTAGCAAGAAGAAAGAACATAGTCAAGTTCTCATGGCTGAACAAGAAAAGTGGTTGGATGATTCAATCTCATCTGAAGAAGAGGTGGCCAATTTCAACATGTTGGCTTTCCTTGATAAATCTAAGCTTCTTACAACTCTAAAAGGTCAGACTTAAAGGTTGAATCAAAGTTAACTAATTCTCTTGAAGTTTTCTTTAAAGAGCAAATAGATAAATTAAATGAAGATGTTAAAAAGAGATTTAAATACGAAGAATATTTGTTGATAGATTCATAGCTGAAAGAGAAGTTATCAAAGCTATGTATGAATGTCTTGAAAGAAAGAGAGGGATAGAATATTTTTTGTAAGAGAAACATCTGTTTTAACTATCAAAATTTTTTATTTGCAAAAGAATTTTGTGAAGGTAGAAGATGAAAATAAGAATTTCAAAATTAAGAATGAATGTATTTAACCGAAAGCCTTGATTTATACAAAAAGATCAAACAACTTGATGATTTGAATACAAAAGAGGTCAGATTGAGCAAACTCTAAATTTGCTTACAAGTAATCCCAAGGATATCAAATTTTACAATCCTAGTTGAGACTTGGTCTAAATGAACAAACAGTATTAAAAATGTCCCATTAAACCTTTATGATTTTTCAAAAATGAATGTCTCCCAAGAAAAAAGGAGAATGTTCAAATTCCAAATCAAATCTTGAAAATCTGGTTGAGAGGATACTCATTTCAGAGTTTTTTGTTAAGTCTGAATCCTTTTCATCAAAATCTGATGAGTTTGTGCAAGATAATGTTGAGTCGAACACTGATCCACATGACAAGGAATCTAAAAAAGACAATCAAACTTGTAAAAACAATAGTTATACGAATGTGGCTTTTGATTATTCAAATATCAATGAAAGTTACAAGAAAAAAGCCACAGTTCTCTTATAAAGATTGTGACATTGCTTACAATAATGACAATCTAGAAAGCATGTCTGATTGTGTATAAAATGTGAAGTCTGAAAGCAAATCTGACCCTATGGATCAGATGAAGTCGAACTTACATAATCACTATGAGATGACTGTTTAGAGCAATGTTTAGATTTCTGAGTCAAAAAGAACACAAACTGACACACCGGTGATCCTCTCTCTCATTGATTTGATGATGATACCTTTTATCTATCGAAGTATAGTATTTATGTTATTCAATTTCAGCGATCATCACTGAGTCTCTTTAGTGATCGCTGAACATGTATTGTAATTCGTTCAAAGACTTTTATACTTCAAGAAGACAAAACTCACACCATATATCATTCAGCAATGTTGAATACAGAAGCTGAAGATTAGAGACCAGCAAGTTCGTAATCTGAAGCAGCATTCAGTGATTAAAAGCTCGTCTACATATGTGTGAAGTATGTGCAAGTCTCAGCAAACACTGAAGAGACCTTTCAGCGTCATCCCAGTATTCAGCTATCAAAAGAAACTTACCAAACACGATTGTTTTTGTCTTGTCCTCCCTCACACAAAGAACAAACTCATACCTTTCTGAAGTATAATACAGTACGGAGCCACTCTGTTGACTCTCTACTGCTTATCTACTTTATGAAAGAGAACTGCTCATATACAGCCAAAAGGACTGTTTACTATAGCAAAGGACAAGCTTTCCTCTAAACGCTTGCCACGTGCTTTGTACCTTTTGAATTGCATTTAATGCAATGGTTAAAAATAGCTGAGTGCTCTCCTCTTAGTTATCAATCTTCTTCACTAAGAATTACTGAAGAAGTTACTTCTCTCAGTACTCTTTATCTAAGAGAAATAACCACTTTGAACAAGTGAAGAGCACTTTTATTCTTTCTTTATTTCTCGTAGCAAATCTTTTCTCTTTTCTATTTTTAATTGTGTGCATCTTAGATTGTTTAGATAGGTTCTTTACCTTATCTCTTCTGCAAATGTTGGTCCCGGCCGAATTTATAAGAGTTTAGAGGTAAACAGTTTTGTAGGGGGGGGGGATGAATACAAACACATAAACTTTCACTTTTAAAAATGTATATTAATAAAGAAGGATCAATACAAATTTTTAGAGTTTGTTTGCGGAATAGATAAGGTAAAGAAAGACCTATCCAAAACAACCTAAAAATACACACAAACACACTTAGCAAATATAAGAGATTTGCCAAAAGAAATAAGACTAGAAGTGTGTTCTTCTTGGGTATGCTTCTTAGAATTAGAGAGAGGAATTCTAATATGCTTTTGTATCGTATATCTGAGTAAAGAGAGCACTCACCTATTTATAACCATTGTAACACCACATTTCCATACATTGCATGTAACACATACTAACATACTGGATATACATGTTTATACACCACTCAAGTCCCTTAATACAAGATTCTACCAGTATGAAATACATGGTCCAAAAATTCAAAGTACAAATTCTTATACTAATCAATGTTCATCTATCAAAACTATACATCTCATTATCCAATCGTCATGCAGGTAAACATATAGGGAAATTATCATATTTTCCTTTTTCCCTTACCTTCAGCACTTCCTGCGATACATATTTAAAATTACAAAACGAGAGTTAGATCGAAAGGTCTAGTGAGTTACCCTATTTATGTTATTGCAGGGTGAAAACCACCAAAACTTGTAAGTAAAACAACTTTTCATATATATATATATATATATCACAAATATATGAACAAGTAAGAATCTCATATCGATACCTTCCACTTTTCAAACCAATAATCTCTGCTTATAAGCAATATACCAATCCCAACAGGTATATACTAATCAAATTATCATAATTCCACTTTTAAACCTTTCATATCAAATAAGGTTTATTCAAAGTTTCCAGCCAAACCTGTTATCTTCTCCTCAATAACATCCAGACTATGATTTCTGTTGGACCATTAAATTCAGCTTTGATATTGATCTATTACTCTGAATGAACTCTAGGACGATTACAATGCAGCGGAAACAATAATAAGAACAAAACAGAACAGAGTAATTATACCAAGAACACACAGTTAATATGAGGAAGAAGATGAACACAGGAGAATAGCTTCAAAGATTTTTTAATTCATTCAATTTAAAATAAGACGATTACAATTCGGAAGCACACTGAATACAAAGGCCTTAGCCGCTATTTATACTAGTTCCTAACGACCTGACTGACACGATCTTGACGCTTGAAATCATCTAAGCCATCCAAATAAAGTCGATTAAGTCCTAGTCACGTGAGAAGTACATGCAACTAACAACCTTTGAAAAACAGTTGGGAGAGGATCTTCACAGAAGACGAAACCGCAGACCCTCTGTGAGCCATATCAGAGGCTCTGCTGTAATAGACTTGCTTGTTCTTATTGACAGAGGACCATTTTCCAGAACCTTTGTGAGAGACATCAGAGGTTCTGTCACACTTTACTTCTCGAATATCAGGCTTCTGTCGTTAGTCCTCTGTTGTCTTTTGTGGAAGATAAGCTTTTGTCAAGACTTGTAGAATACTTTTTCTATACTTTTACAAGAGATGAATAACAGAGCTAACAATCTCCCCCTAAGTATGAAAAAGTAAATTTAGACAAATGGGTGCAAGAAATTGACTAATGAAAGAATACAAGAGGAGATTAAACTCATCCTCTAAAAAGAATTACATAAATGAACAAATTGAAAAATTTGTTGCTCAGGCCTACACTATTACAAGAATTAGTCCACAACAGAGTCTGGATAGTCATCTACGGCAAATTACAGATCTGACTTGATAGTTCTGTAGACTTTGAATATCCATTCTCTAAAGGATACTTGAACTTTGATTGTTTCCAGAAGGTGGTTCACTTCATCCGCCCTTAAATGTCCTTTCTGCACCTCTGCCACCACTAGGTTGAACACCCACTCAAGAGACTCTGTTGAATATTTGTGCGTCTCTTTGAGATCGAAGAACCTTAGAATTTCATCCTTGTCCAGGAATACAAAACCAAAGATGGGATTGTGGACAATGGTGTTGGGATGAAATCTAAGCAGCCAACTTGGTCTGTTCTGTGGAGGAGAAATTTTTAGCTCTGGCTGGGTCAACCTCATCGCGATGTCGAAATCTTTCTAGCTGTAGAACTTGACTTGAGCGCGCATAACCTCAATCAGCCTTATGAGAGAAATCGAATATGTTGACCTCCTCTCCATGTATTTGTTCAATATCTTGTGAAGGAATATTAGGTCAAATACATAGAGGTTGTGGAGGTTAGCATATGTGAAAGTATATAGGTTGTCGTCATCCCTTTTTACCACATATTGAGCATATAGCACGGTCTTCTTGAGCATAGTCCTTGGAGAATTGTTTCGAGTGAAGTAATCACATGCTCTGAGAAGACCTGCTCTGGTGGCCTTGTGAGCTTTGAGAAGTGAAACTTTGCAATGGCAGAGGGCATACCTGTAAGCTCTGGGTCATAAGGGGGCTCTGTGTCCACAGCTGAGTAACGCCATCGCAGAATCTCCTCAACAGTGGTTACGGGCTCTGTGCATACTTTCTGCGTAGGAATCTTGCTCATAGATTCAAGTATCTCAGAAACCCTCCCCACTGTGGTAGATTCTGGTATTCTGGTTTCTTCTTCTAGTATCGGCCTCTGGGTGGACCCCTCTGGTAGGATTGGCTTGACAGTTCCTACCAGAGCGTCAAACGTACCCGTGGACGTTTTCTCTGGAATCTTCACCATTTTAGAGGAAGAGCCTTCTCCAGCTCTGGGGATGGGGGCTCTGCCCTTTCTCGCTTGTGCCTCTGCCAAAGACGCCTTTAGTGCATGAACAAGATCCGGGTCATCATACTCTTCTTCATTTATCTCCTCTGGCATCTCAGAGCTTGATCCCTTCTGTGGCGACTCCTCTACTGCTTTACCCTTGCCTTTCCCCTTAGGCTCTGGAGATTTGTCTTTTGAGAACAGGGCAGCAGCAGAGTCCACTATTTTTAGTGGTCTGGTAGAGGTTGTCTTCTTTAGTTCCTCTTTCTTCTTCTCCCCCTCATGACGATCATGGTCATCACCTCCTTGATCATCATGGATTTTAGTGGCTTCTGCTTTGCATGTAGTAAGGGGAGCCTTCTTCAATCGCTTTAAAACTTTGGATGCCGCCCTCTCCATCTTTTGAATGACCTCCTCAGCAATCACAGAGGCAGTGTTGATATCCATCTMTRTGGCCCATTTCATCTTAGAGATGCAGCGATAGATCTCATTTATGAAGTTATCACCTTCTTTGACGAGTTTCTTCTTGCAGTCTCTTATAGCTTCGTTGCTTGCTCGGGCTTCCTTGAGGAGTTGGTCGGTGTATTTCTACATGGTCTCTCTAAGGGCTTCAACCATTGCGTCTAGCTCTCTACGAGTGGCTAGATGGTTAATGTTAGCCCTGGAGGATTTAGAATCAATTCCATAGGTGACCGCAGAGGAAAACATCCCTTTGATCTCATCTTTGAAGGCAGAATAATCCGTGTAGCCGGCGGAAATGAAGTCTGCAGCGAATTGGGCGGCAACCTCTGATAGTTTTGTCTTGAGCTTTTGGATTGAAGAAGGGTTGAGTGACAAGGCGTTGAAAGCTTCTGTGAGGTCATCTTTGTTGAGGACAGAGCTCTGAAGGGCTGATACGGTTGCCTTGAGCTCAGAAGTTGTGAAAGTCAACTCCTTCAGAGCCTCTGTTAACGGTGCGAGAGCCTCTGTCATCGGTTGGTAGGAGAACAAGCTTTTCAACTCATCCATCCTCTTGAATACTTCTGTGGCGAAGGTTTGTAACTCCTCCTTCATCACATAAGTACTGTGGGAACCTAGATCACCAACACATGGTGACCTAGTAGCCTCGGAGTGTGAGGCGCCCTCAGTGACTGGT
>NC_037532.1:18092586-18123501 GCF_001531365.2 Cynara cardunculus var. scolymus
AACAATCTTGTAAAATCTGTATTGATCTTCTTTATCAATATATATTTTAAATTTGAAAATTGTGTTTGTATTCATCCCCCCCTTCTACAAACTGTTTAGTATTCTTGTAGACCCTTTTGGGACCAACAACCTCTTCTTGAGATGCCACTCTTATTTCCTTATCAAAATCTATGGATTAGTTCCAAACGAAGACAGACCGAAGTCACAATTGTCTTGATGGAACATCCTCCATAGTTTTAATCATCAAAATCTATAGACTAATTCCAAACGAAAACATACCGAAGTCACAATTGTCTTGAAGGAATACTCTCTATAGTTTTTAACCAATAATGGTTTCAAAATAGTTTTATCTTAAAACTTTAAAACTCAAGAACCATCTGTTCTTTCAATATCATTCCCAAACTAAAAATCTCCCTTAAATCCTTAAAATAGGATATCATCCATAACTGTTTTAAAGAAGCAAAATCTTCTTTATTTCCCAAAAACAGTTTTCACAACCCAGATTCATAAAGCTTAATTTAAACTGTCAAAAATAGTTCATTTCATTCTTCTTCAAAATCGATCATCAAAATCAAGTAGTTCAAATAACATTATTCAAATGATTTAGTAACAAAAACTCACCTTATTATATACATATTTGAAAACTTAAATCACATAACAACTTCTTCAAGAAAAACTTCACTGCCTTACACACACACACTTTCCTTTATTTCTTACAAAGATCTCTCAAAAGCATCCTTAGATTATCCTTATCTTCTCTATTTATATTTTAAACAAGGCGTTGTGTGTTTAATAATATAAAACTCCTTTGGGCGGTGGATGTTTATTATATTTTAAACCTTCTTTTTCTTAACCATGAAGGTTGCATAACCATATATTAATAATATTTTTCTGTTATGCATCTTATCATATGCGCACACATATTTTATCACTTTCTCATGTATGCACAGTATCACATTTTCACACATATATACACGATTCATGCATTTATTTAAATAACATGCATGTCATCACGTATTTCACAAAATAACCACATGAAAGTTACCTCAACCAATGTTGTCTGAAATCCAGGTCATCACAGTCATATAGTTTGAAAAATACTATCTCGCAAGCCGATTTAAAGTGAAGACTTAGGGACCAAATTTCATTTACCAACTCTAGTCCTAGTGTTGGAACATGTTCAACATGTCAAATAAAGTAAGTACTATTTACTTACTTTACTGTTCACAATGTGCACGAAAGCATGGATGATAACTTGATGAGAAAACTTAGGGACCAAATTTCCATCCCATGTCCTGATATGGGAACATGCTCAGCATGTCAGACAAAGCAAATTCAAAAGTACTATTTTATTATTACCATACTTTATTTATTGTTGACTCTGCATACAAAAGGATGCGTTGAAGCAACAAATGTCTACATCATATCAAGCCAATTTGAAGTGAAGACTTAGGATACAAGTTTCACTTACCAACTCTAATCCTAATGTGGGAACATATTCAACATGTTAGACAAAGTAAGTACTATTTACTTACTTTATTGTTCACAGTGTGCATAAAAGCATGGATGATGATTTGATAAGAAAACTTAGGGACCAAGTTTCCAACCCATGTCCTGGTATAGGAACATACTCAACATGTCAAACAAAGTAAACTCAAAAGTACTATTTTATTAGTACCATACTTTCTTTACTGTTCACTTTACATACAAAATGATGGTTTTGAAGCAATAAATGTCTGCATCATGTCAAATGGTTGATATAAGAAGTATAAGGGTACATGGATCAACAAAAATCAGATGAAGACACGTGTTGATGTTGCATTAAACGCATGGACTGCTATAAAATGTAGTCTTTGTATCATATGCAACTTGTCCCGTTGAAGAATTTCTATGTGCAAATTATTGCAAATCGACACCTTAACCTTTGATGAATATTTGAGTATCTTTTTCTATTATTTCAATATTTCTCTATAAGCAAATTTGTCAGCCAGTCAGGATCAGGTCTTACCTTCTTAGTTTCCAAAACAAATATATAATTCTTTGTTTTTATAAAACATATTAAATTAAAAAGTAAAAATTCATTGTGTTTGTATTCAATCTGCCTTCTATAAACACTTGTAGTATAAGTCATAAACCCATATGAGGAAGTGGCGTTCATCACAAAAATAGTCGTTGCATGAAACAACAAAACAAAGGCCCATGCTTTTTCGGAAGTCTGAGAAAAAATTTCCAACCGTCCAAACTAAAAAGAACATCTGAAAGCATGCATGAAACCTTATAGACATCTAAAAAACCGTTCTCTTAAAAGAACTTTTTAAAAAATGAGTTATGAGACCATTTTAGTTTGAAATACTTGTCAAATACAGAACTCATTAATGTAAACACATATCCTTTGGAATTATTTATTTACGACAAAAAGAAAGTACAATGCCATAAGCTTCTTGTAACATTGCGGTTACACTAAGTTCGAATACTATTTAGCCAAAACATTTTCCAAAATATAATCTCCAAAACAGATACGAGATATAAGTTATAGATTTTCACCAAAAAGTTAAGCTCGGTTCATCCGAATAAAAAAACATGTTAACCCAAAAGTTTAACGAAACTTACAACCAAAAATTTCAATACCAAAAGTCTGGACAAAATATATAACTACCTGAATGTAATAACTACATAAATACAGCCCATGACGAAATATATACATACTAAAATGACGTCCGGGATCTTGAAACATTCTATCAAATCTACATCGCCTTATCTTTATCTTTGTCCGTTACCTTCCATCCTGGAAAAAAATGTTTATTCTAATGGGATAAGTGACAAGGCTTAGTGAGATTATACCGAAGCATATAAATTTGATGTAAAATACAAATATTAACCGAAACAAAATAGAAAGAACCGTTTAACTACAAGTTGAACAGTCAACATACCTTGCCATACGATTCGCAAAAGTAGCATCTATTAAAGTATAACAAACATATCAAAACAGAAGTATCACTATCAAGAGTAAATTATATATGTGCACCACACCCCCTCTTCGTCTACAGGGCCCGTGCAAAGTACTCACACCCGGCTCCTTACCAATCAGGATATGTGAGTACGAAAACCGATATGCCACACCTAACCTCCCTCTTCTTAGGATACGTGGACATACACCACGCTACAGCAATCACCCGAAGTAATACCCGTAGATCATGGTTTACCAAGAAGCCAAAGAAACAGTCTCGGATCCGGACTCGACCTACAACGCGGAATGAACAACAAATACCAATACAAGGCCAGGGGATTCAACATACTAAATAACACATGAAAAATCAGCTGATTTACAGTAAAAAAATCATGTACGTATACTACATATAAGTATAAGTTCGATATAAACTCATAGTGCTTCAATGTAAACAACCGAACGCGGTAATACCCAATTCCAACCAACAATATAATTAGACCTTCACAAGATCCAAATAGCCTTAATATAACCCTTGGAGTAAATATTTCAAGTATCATTAACAAACTATAAACCAATCTCAAGTTATACACTTTTAGACCTTGACTATCCTACTTTCAATTCCCTTGTAGAGCCCTCTCTTCATCCCATATTTTACCCCACTACTCAAAATTAGCCAATTACTTCTAAATATTAAACAAATTATTCCCTTATAGATATCTAATGCAACTGACCTCACATTTTTATGATTTTTCTGTGATTTATTATGTATTTACAACACAACAGCTCAAAGTTGTCAAAACTCAGCTTTACATCACAGTACATGTTGCAGTTTTTACCCATCTAAAATTAAATTTCACATTTTCATGTCTAAATATGAAGTGTAGTTCGTTCTCTTATATTTCTATGGACACTGATCTCATATTCATACGATATTTCTTGAATTTTCTACGAATTTTCAAAGTCAGAACTAGAGATGGCCAAAAACCGGTCCCGGACCGGGTCGGGCCGGTCCAAATCGATCCTAACCTTTCTCATAACCGGCCATAACCGATCTCGGTCGAAATGATAGGACCAGTCAAGGTACTTCATAACCGGTTGTGGGCCGCCGGTCCCGGTCCCAAGCGGTCCCAAAGCGGTCCTTGCATTAAAAAATAAGATTTTTTTTATTTTTTTAATGATATATATTTTTAATACATTATAAAAGTTACAATTGGATCACTCAAATACACTTTAAAAATGCGTTTTAATATAATTAAAATTACGTTTTCTTATAAAAATACATTATAAAATTATTTAAAAATACATTTATTTATAAAATTATTTGAATTTTCGGGCCGGGCCAGGCCTGTCCATAGTCGGTCCCATAACCGGTCTCGGTCGGTCCCGGTCCCACGAAACTACCAAAAATCTCAACCTGTCCCGATTTTCGGTCCCATAACTAGTCCTTCACGGTCCCGGTCCCGGTCGGTCCTTTGTCGGTCCCGGTCCCGGTCCTCCGGCGATCCCGGGCCGGGCCGGACCGATTTGGCCATCTCTATGTAACCACTAACCATACTCTTTCATGACCAATTCACCCATATTATCCATTATAATGTCCAATTCTTTTGTATTTCAATACCATCTTCTGGTTTTCATCTCATATAATACATATTCTTGACAAAACTTCAGAAATTATATCATTATTTAACATATAAACATGATTTCCCACATTAATCATCATTAACATCACTAACAATGCTTAATCTCATGACTTTCTTACTAATACATGCAATTATTTCAAGTTTCTTTTATGGTTAAACTATTATCATCATCAAACAACCTTAATTTAGCATCATCTTTTTATAATCCTTCAAATGCAAACCCTAACCTTCTTGATTATCACTAATTACATTGAATAAACTTGACATTAGAAGCATACCTTTGATAATTATCACATATTCTTCAAAAATCTAACATTTTAATCTCCAAATCATCAAGAATTGAAAGGTTCAAGCCCAAGTGTGTGAAAATCTCACCTTTAGTAGGTGTAGAAGTTTCTTGAACTGAAAATGGTAAAAAAAAAGACCTTAAATCCCGTCTCTTTTTCACTAACACCCGATTCGGGCCTGGTTTGACCCGGGTGGGGGCTCATTTGACCACCAAACGCTAAAAAAAATCATAAATTTTCATTCGGACCTCTGTTTTCAATGAAGCTTTCTCCTATGCGTTCGTAATAAGATAATTTATAACTTTCGACAAAAATATTCCATAAAAGGTCTCTAAAAAAGCAGTTTTACGTATCCATAACTTAGATGTTGACGTTTCTGGCCCTTTTTTTAGCTCCGTTTGACATGAAACTTTTCAAATCCTCTCATATTTTCCTAAAAAGTATAATTCTAAAAATTCAAGCCCAAACTCCTATTACAACCCTCTTCTTTGAGTATAGTTTGCAAATTTACCGAATTAGCAATGTATTTTCATAAAACTCAAACGATTCAACTTTTTCGACTTCCATCACTTCTAACACTTCATAATAACCAACTTAGGAGTGTTCCAAGCTTTACATCATAATTTGGTCCTTTCTATCAAGATTTGGGTTGTTATTTCCCATTTAGGCATTGTACTTACATGTCCATTTTCCAAAATAACAACATACTTTGCATTTTCAACTTTTACACCATCTAATCAACTTATTTCTGAGGTGTTGATAATAGCCACTTGTCCCCAAAATCATCCTACCTATGGGCCATCTTATATACCCTATTACTCAAACTTAGCAAATTCCAACATGTCATTTACACATAAATAGCACATTATCCAAGTATTACACATAATTCTCTTTTAAACACTATATTTAAGAAGGTTTAGAAAGTTGGATGTTACACTTTTTCATGCCTCATAATGTTTTACATATTGTCCCGTGCTAGATTACCAGCTTTGGAAATGCAAATGTTGTGAATTCTCAAATAATAATAAACCTACAATTCACACCAGATAAGTCGTTAATACTAAGAAAGTGTTTGTAAAATCATCAAAACACATAAATGCAACAAGTGCACAAAGAGTCACACATGTTAAGACATAGGATTGTTACATTGGTTCAATCAACCTAACAACCTATTCAACCCAATTAAATGAATCTCTATTTTCAATTTCCTACTTATAGACATCAACATCAAGACTATGATTTGACTTGATTCAGACATTTTTTCTAACAACTACGAGATTTTATTAAAAACTAGCAAGGTGCTAGAACAAACAATTACATATAGAAAATAGCCTGGAGAGGGTTTTGAAGCCAACCCATCCATTTAATTTTAAACGTGTTACTCCTATTATAAACCTAAAAAAGGCCGAGTCACAATCCTATCAAAGATATTCGTCTTCTTTAGCTTGGTTTACCCAAAAATGGTCACGTTCCGGAACGACTATATGTACCAAAGCATATTGAAAAAACAACTGCCTCAAAGCACAAGTTCTCCCCGCTTCAACCGCAAATTAGAAAACCATGTAATGCAAGCCGCATAGGAACTAAACACCGAGATATCCAAATGCCACCATCTACCAATTTGTCTCCAAATCTCCATCACCAAAGAGCATGAGAAAAACAAATGATCTCCTGACTCCGAACCCATATCACATAGAGGACAAAGAAATGAGCCAACATTAATCCCTCTCCTATCCAAATTATCCCGAGTGGCTATCTTATTCAAACCCAAACACCAAATAAAACATTGACCTTAATAGGAACTAATCGGTTCCATCTAATATTTATTGAGTCTACAACCAACAATTTGGAATTAATGTAATTCCTAGTTGAGTCAATGGTAAAAGAACCTAATACATCCAAAGACCACACCCACTGATCCTTCTGATTAGAAACCACAATTGACTGCAAACTTATCCCTCAAGGCAGAAAATTGCGCCAATTCTGATCCTCCCTCATCTCCCTTCGAAACCAAACTAATCGTCATTCATTACCTGCTCTTTGACCGTAACCTCTTTATCAAGCTCCAAAACTCACACTCTCAGGTATTCATTTTTAAAGGCCCACTCCCAACCAAGTAGTATGCCAAAAAGAAGTATTCGAGCCATTTCCTACTTTTTTCTTACAAAAAGACAGAAGATCAACATTTTTACCTTGTATATGGAAAAAGCCTTCAAAATTGCCAGCCATGTTGAGTTTGAACCCACAAAAGACAAAAGTTGATTCAGACATTAAAGGGGGTACATATAAGATTACCCTAATTTTTTCTTTTAAGTATTGTACCTACTAAGTTGGCGTTTGGTTCATTGGAATCCGAGGAAATTTGAAAAAATTGGAATGGTTAATTCCATTGAGCAAATTCCAGTAATATGTTTGGTTCATTCTTTGAGTTTTGGTGAGGAATCTAAATTCCACATATGGTGGAATGTAAATTCCTTGGATTATAGCAAGGAATTGCAATTCATCTATCCCATTTGTTAAGAAAAGCTATTATACTATATATTTACTCCATTCTATTCAATCCCACCATGATGGTTGTCACTACTGTTGCCATCACCACCTTCGTCGCCCTCCCTGCCATCGCCAACACCGTCACTACCATTTTCACCTTCAACCTTCTCCCCCTATTGTCACTACCAACACCGTCGTCACCATTGCTGTCGCCACCACCTCCTATTCACCACAATCATCGCCACCACTGCCACCACCACTACCATTGGCACCGTTACCATATCCACCCCACCACCATTTGTTATTTCAACAAACCAAACAATATATATGTGTGTGTGTGTTTTCATAATAAAATCATTTTATTTTAAATTAAATTAAAAATATGCTTTCTTTTTGGTAAATAAGTGTCATATTTATTTTGTATAGAATTTCATTATAAATGTAACTATTATAAAAAACAAAGATATAAATTTTGACTTATAACTCGTTTATTTTGTCAAATGGTTAATAATACCCTTAATATATTTAAATCATTTCGATAACAATTAACGATAAAACACATGGAAGTTGTTGAGCAAACAAGATTTTTGTTTGGAATGTTTCGATCATTTTTCCAACACATTTTCACATCTATTATTATTAACTAGAAGAGTATTCGTGCAATGTAACGAAATACATCTCGATTTTAATGTTTTATTTTATTATTTGATAATATTTTAAATATTATGAGTAAAAGTAATTTTATTTTACATAAATTCAACATTATAATATTCTAAGACGTAAAGTAGATAATTACATATATTCAGACATTTATAAGTTTATTAAAACAAACAGTCTTATTGATTCTGTTTTCAGATTTGGTACCACATTGTATCAATAAAAAGTGAAATAAGACTTTGGAACCAACACCTCCTAAAAACAAACATCTCAGTATTAAGTTAAATCAAACATTTAGTTAAGTTAATCATCCATTAAACTTGTTAAGTTGAAATCAAAGACACCCCTAAGTTGATTTATGATCGGTATGAGAATAATTTATTTTGAAAGATTTCAAAAATCAACCTAACCATATGAAGATGTGCTCAACAATAGAACCACCATTGTTCAAAACCAAATGTTAAGACCATAGATTAAAACTACCATGTTTAAAATCAGATGTTAAGACCATAGGTTAAAACCACCATGTTCAAAACCAGATGTTAAGACCATAGGTTAAAACCACCATGTTCAAACCAGATGTTAAGACCATAGATTAAAACCACCATGTTCAAAACCAGATGTTAAGACCATAGATCTAATTAAGTCTTCTTCAATATTATATACCTAAATGATATGAAAAATAACTTAAAACTTCGATTAAAGAATAATATAGCAACGCTAAAAAGGTTTGGAAACCAACCACATTTATTTAGACCGTGATACACACTATAAAAGTTCGGTGTGTTTATACCGTAGATATTTGTTGTATTTTCATATTTTTCTTGTAAAGATTATGTATTTTTTTATGTAAATGTTCGTTTTTTTCATGTAAAGGTTCAATGTGTTGCTATGAAAGTTCAGTGTTTTTTGATTTGAAGGTCTCATGTCTTGCCGTGAATGTTTGGCAAGATAATAAAAACTTTTCCAATGGTGTCATAAAAATTGTCGTCTTAAATGATACCAAGTCCGAACAAAGGGTGTTCATGTGTAAAGCCTTAAAATGATATATGGAAAACTTTTTCGTTACCATTCATCAAAGAAATATTTTAAGGATATATTTAAGTATATAACTTTAAATGAAATTCTAATTAAATGACCTTCTGATGAGATTGAACATCTTGTGCGACTGTTATACAAGTTTCTTAAAACCTTAAAGACGTTTCTACAACACAAAAGTCTGCAAGACCTCATGCAATAGAACTCGGGTATCCTTACAAAGGGTATCTAAGGTTTTATTCATTTATGTCAATATCCCTCTCGATTCTTCATTTTAGGATTCCAACTTCAATTTATTCTATAATGGTGCATCTAATACGCATAGGAGACTAGACATGACTGGACAAATGAGATGGAGGTAGATGTGGTATAATAGTACATGATTTTCGGGTTTTAATTTAGCATCAAGTAGTATATTAAAGTTGCATTTGGTATGTTCACAAGACTGAAAGCGCCCGGCCAGGATGGGATATTGGACGAGCTGCGAGTAGAATAGAAGGATGAAAGAATATTGCAAGCCTTTAGGATTTTAGTCGGACATGACTAGTTTAGTAATTTACCAATCCCTCCATCTTACTAATTTATGTTTCACCCATTTCGGTTTTGTCCCCCTCAGTCCCGTCTTGTCCCGATCTAAATATTGCACCAAATGTGAGATAACAAGTTTTCGTTCTATCACATCAAATGCACCTTAAAGAAACACATATCAACAAATTATGATATGATCAAATCAATAGGCATTATTATAACTCATTTGTTGTTTAAAATGATTATATCCAAATAAAAATGTATACTATTGATACATGTACAATTATAGTTTTTAAATTGGTGAAAATATGAGGAAATAATAACTAGAAAACAAATAATAGTGGAGTTACTATTGGTAGGGGCACAAACCAAGCATTGGTTCCAAACCAGCCAATTGGTGTTGAAGGAACCTATAAACTGATTCAGTTGTTGTGGCAGCTATTCTGATGACAACACCAACTCCCTACACAACAGTTGTACAAACAACAAATATATATGGATCAAATTCAGAGTATGAATTATGAATTAAGTTGTATGTATGGACTAAGCTAAATTATTGTTTGTTTATTGTATTGTAGATTGATGCTTAGTAGATATGATTGCATTCCAAATTCTAAGCAATGCTTTCTTTGGCAGTGTCTAAGTTATTATTAGGTAACCGTGGGTATCCAAGGCGGGGCTAGCTTGCGGACACCTCCACCAATCCCATGGGTCCCTCAAGATAACAACAAAGAAAATCCCCAGTGGCCTAGAGCTCAAAACCCTGGGGAGACTCAAACTGGCTAACTATGGAAGGAGCCCAAGGCCTAGCCTTTGTTTGCCGGTTAAGTTACATAAAGAAGAAAATGGTAAATACCTTTGGACCAAAGGGGTTACAAGAAGCGATAAGGGATGGTTTTGTATATCTGTCACTATTACATGCTTTCGTGCGTGATGGCATGTGTAATTGCTCCATCATCATCTTCTTCACATCTTCTTGAACTTGGTCTTGTATGTGCTTCAACTTGGGCCTAAAAACAGAATCATACAAAACCTGATTTTTATAGCTTCATATTATTATAAGAACGCAAATAGAGATGCACAAAAAGCCCGAAAAAGCCTAGGCTCTTTTCTTTGCTTTCTGAACACGGTGCATCTCTAAAAGCAAACACAAGAATAGTATCTCAAATGTCAAAAAAATTATGGGTTCAATGCATAGGATCCTACCCCAGTAGAATAACCATTGCAATTACTTGGTAACACTGCATCCGTTCAGCAATACTCGTAGCACTTTCGTGCTCAAGTAGTACCTGCATTGACATGAACCGTTATACAAAATGGTATGAGAAAATTCAGGACTTCCCAACATCGAATAACAAGTTAAGCGACTTCAATGAACATATGGCATTGTACTATGAGAATGATCTATTTGGCCACTTTACGTTATGTTTCTATCAACTTCTTCACATGAGTCCTTTCCAGCCAAAAATGGGGGAAATCACCAAACTAGCTAATTTTGCCTAAAAACTCACCAAATAGGCATTTCTTAAACATTATCACGAAATAGCAGGTAAATCCGCAAATCTCTGCAAATATCGCCCAGAAAGCAAATCTGCAGCTTTTCGGCCAAAAATGTCTGAAAAATTAGATCTGCAAATTTGCTAAGCCAATTTGTGGATTTACCGTCTATTTGGTGCATTTTTTAGCAAAAAATGGCTTGATTAGTGATTTTCCCAAAAAGAAAGTAACTAAGGAGTTTTTTTACCAAATGCTTACCAGGTAAGCGCACACAGTAAGCACTTACAGGCAAGAGTCACCACCCTCATTTACCTTATCAGGTAACATTCTCGGCCATCAAATGGATTGATGGAAGCGTCTCTTATCTGGTAAGCACCAACCAGGTCAGAGTCTTCTCCCCCTCTTACCGGGTAAGATTCTCGGTCTTTCTCATACTCACTCGGTAAAGTAAGTGATGCATGGTAAGCATTTGGTAAACGGCCCACTAAATCGGTTGAGCTTTATTAAAGTAATCTTACACTAATGCTCACCAAGGACAAATCTGTGAAGAACTGTCCATTATTTAATAGGCAGTGGGACCAGTAGGTACAGAGTGACAGTAACATAAGATAAAAATGTCCACAAAAGATGAATCTAACAGCAGAATGCCCAAAAACAGTTTACTCAATAATCAATAGTAAAAGGGTTGAAGAAACAATTTTCCATACAAAATATGAAGCAATCACTGGCCTAAAACAAGAAGATTGAAGAGAAAACATACTGTATCAAGAAACAAAGGTTTGCTTTCCAAATATATATGGTTGGTGCTCTTATAAAGTCCGAAATCCCATTTTTCTCCACTTTCGTGACGCCCGCTAGTGATCCAATCAACAAGAAGTAAGCTTGAGCCAGACACGATTCTGAACACTTGCTTTTGGGAGTACCTTGCGGTAGAAAAACAAGTCACTGGATCTGGAATGACAACCATAAGGGCATCATTCCCTATTCTTGCCTACTACATTGAAAATAACAGCCTTGTTAACAAATTTTCACAAGGGAAAAATAGTGAAAGCAAAGATCGTATTATTTTAAACCATTAAACTTTGTTCTATGTTTTGTGGGTCCCTTTTCGATTCTTCTCAACATCTCGTTGGTGAGAACCATTCTCAACATTCTCTAAGATTATTAATAAGAGTTTTCAGTGTCAACATCAACTATGATCATATGTTAAAATTGATATTTTGAAGCAATTTTGCTTCTCATATGTTACCGATTTCGACTTTACACTTGATGTCCGTATGATGTAATGAAATTATGTCCATCAATAAATACCGGTATTTCAAACATTTTAGAATGCAGGTGTGTGAAAATAATAATTGAACTCGTCATTGTAATAAACGCACTTCGTCCCATTAAAATTGAAATGTTTGGCTAGTCAAGTGGTTTAATAGAATCATGACCATCGATTGAACGTCTAAAATACCCTTCATGGCTTCACTAATAATAAAAGACATGAATCTGCTAAACCAAAATCAATAGCATCAACGTAAGGAAGAAATTGGACAAATAGGTAACTTTAGCTTAAAGCTTAGCCAATAGAAAATGATGTTCTTTCATGGGAGGGGAGTACAATGTAGATAAATATATAGAACTAACATGTACCAATTCTAGAAGTTTCAGGGCACAAGTTAAAAACTTTTCACTTTCTTACCTCCATTGTTTGCTTAGAACACTTCAAGGCAACCGATTTGTACACCTATACATCCATTTGAAATTCATTAGAGATTGAGGAAATACCAATCAACATCATTTGAGCAATCTAGCAAAGTCAATAACATATCACACCAACAAAAGCTCCTTGTATTTCAAAACGGATTTTGTCTTTGACTTATGTGGTCAAAGTCTACACAACTATTTTTCAAAATACAAACATGAAAATAATGATAGTTTTAAGACACCATACTTGCTTATTACTACTGACTACCTTCGATATGATTGGGTGCTTGGTCAGTTGGTTGGGGGTATTAGGGTGTGAAAAATGAGAAAGGAAATGGGAATGACTAACGATGTTTGCTTAAATATAATGCAATAAGTGATTCTTAAAAGTGAGTAATCATCCATACGCTACTAAACATTTTGTTCAGACTATACCCAAATAACGTCATTTGGGTCGATTGTAACTGAAAAAGGTGTCCACAGAAGTTGTCAGGTCATTCCTTATCATAAGCACATTTCCATCAAAGCGCCTTTGGCCTAACAGATCCAAGCCTTTGGTTTCGAAGGTGGTCAGGGGTTCAAACCTCACCATAAGTGAGAATAGTGTGTGAGTTTATTTGTTTTAAATATTATAAACTTCAAAAAAAACATTCTTAATGCAGTTCTGGGAGTAACTAATATCTATGTTGCAAGAATATGTTTACTGGGGTTTGGGGATTCCAAAAAAGGGAGATACCAAAAATTGTCCATTCCGTATCCATGTTCAGATACTACTAGTTTAGAAACATGGTCAAAGATGCACAGGGTGCGTCACCCCAACCCAAAAGAACAGAATACAAAATTCCACAAATGGTGAAGGACTCAATGGTCACTTCTCATAAAGGAATAACTTTTACAAATGTGGCCCACTACTACTCAATACCATTAATAATCAGTAACCATCAAAATATACAACTAGTAACCATCAATAATCATCTCAATGAATGAGACATCAAAAACGGAATTGTTGTAATTTTTACAAACTACGGTGAGTAAAGCATAAAAGCAAACACATGGTATGCTATCAAATATCTAAGAAGGAGATCGACCTTAGTAGATGCCTGAGTTGTCAAAACAGCAGTGCATCCATCATCAATGGTTAGGTCAAACGAAATACAATCGCCCTAAATCACACATCATACAGTGTAAGAAAAATCAATCAGATACAATACAAAACAATCAATTTTTACTAAACCCTAATCATCGATTAAACGGAATGCTTACAGAAACAATACCACCACCATAAGTGAGAGCGTAGATCCAAACCGCATCAGCTTCGGATCGCCCTGCCTACAATATCAAATAAAATCTGTATGAAAGCTGAAGTGTAGAAGAATTTAATATTGAAATGGATTGGGTTTAATGGTTTACCTTAGTGGGAACGATGAACTTGAGAGGATACTGAGAGAAGCATCGAGTTACGGTTGACTTGCCGTCTACTCTCGCCACCACTAACTTGCCGGTTTCCATCTTCACCATCAATTATGCCTTCCTAGTCCCAAAAATAGATTTTCACAATTATTAAAACATAAATGCGTAATTATCATTAGTTTTTTAGAATATCTTCCATTAGATTTCTACAAATCGGAGAATTTGGATTTTGATTAATTTTTGAATGAATTACATATTTGGTCCGTTGTGAATACCTTTTTTTTAGTTTTCATCCCTCGAGATCATAAAATGCATCGGTGGTCCAAAATTATGCTTCAGAGCCCAAATAAGTCCCTCAAATTAACTTCGTTAGTCTAGACTCCATCACATCTCTTTCTTCCTAATTTCATGAACCAAAATTTATGAAATTTAGATTTAACAAAATTCAGGCCATATTTAAATAAATTCAAATTAAATTTGAACACATATCCAAATACAAAATAAATAATAATTCTATAGAACATCCACAAATCAATCCTTGAATCAAATCCAAACATAGAATTGTGATTAAAAATCTCAATCACAAATCTAAACACAAAATCGATAATTTAAGAACATTGAAACCCTAATTCACAAACTAAATCTATAATAAAAGCAAACAAGAAAAACCCTAAAATCAAAAATAAATCAGAATCTAAATCTAGATAAAAACAAGAAAAACCATTGTTTGAATCCATTGAAGCCCACAGACGTATCAAGGATGATGCACAATCTGTTGGATTCGTTCTTCATATTCATTTGTTTTCCACTTGTGTAGGACTTCATCTACGTTCGTTATCCATTGTTGTGTTCTTCAAAACCATAGATTTATTAGGACTTATATTCACTTTATCAAAACATAAACATAAACGATACATGTATGGATTATAAATAATAATGAATTGAACGTTGAGTCGAGATTTAGATCTCTCTCCTTAAGACAAAATCGTCTCGTATTTGCTAACGGAATCAAATGATGATATGTCTCCTAGCAGTGGCGGACACAGTGGGTAAGGGGGGGGGGGGAGGAACCCCAGTCAAAAAGTTAAAAAAAATTACCTAGGTTAAAATTTAGGATTTTACATTAGTACCTTTCACATCCCCCATTAGATTTTTACAGGGGTCCCGAACTAGTTGCCCGTGATTTCAAATTTCACGGTCCCCATTCCGGCACTATTCTCCGGCAGACCGCATACCAGGTTTCTTTTTGATTTACTGCTTCATTTCTCCATTTCTGCTTAGTGCTTAGTGCTTCATTTCTTCGAGTTCGAGCCATTCAGCACAACAGGCGACAACACCATTCATTTTTGATTTTTGCTTACTACTTCTGCTTACTGCTTTTGCTTACTGCTTCTGCTTACTGCTTTGAGTGCTTTCCATTTTTAGTCTTCTTCTGCTCTCCATTTTTTAGTCGAGCAACAACAAAAGTGCAAAAAAAATCAAGATTTTTGCTTACTGCTTGTCTTGTCTACTTAAGCTTTTGGTTTTCATTTACTGCTACTGCTTACAGCTTACTGCTTTCCATTTTTTTAGTCTGCTTATGCTTTCCATTTTTTAGTCGAGCAAAAACAAAAGTGCAAAACAATCAAGATTTTTGCTTACTGCTTGTCTGCTTAAGCTTTTGGTTTTGGTTTACTGCTTCTACTGTAGCTCTGCTTACATCTTACTACAAAATACAAATAATATAGCAACAAAAAATCAAAAGAGTAGTCACAGAAGAGTAGTTAAAGATAACCATAATAGAATATCATATGCCATTGTGGCATTGTGGAATCCCATTAAATGTGAAGTAAATTCTAGATAATTGCCCAGCAGCCCAATACTACATCCATATGATCCATATACTTTAAAAGATATTTGAAGACCTTAGATGAAAACAAATGTTATCACTTACTTTTTGGTTTACTGCTTTCTGCTTCTGTTTACTCCATTTCTGCTTACTTTTTGGCTTCTGCTTTTTAAGTTTTTGCCTTGTGCAGGTCTGCTTCATTAGAGAAAATTGGGGTTTTTTAAGCTTTTGGTAAACTGTAAATAGTAGGTAGACAATTGAGGCTTTTTAAGCTTTTAGTAAACTATTAAATATTAATATGAGTAGGTAGAGTGGACAAATATTAATATTTAATAGATGCTCATTTGCTATTTAATTTGTATTTGTAATTTCCATCCCCATGTTCATATAAGACTTCCTTTGTTTCTATTTAATTTGTGTATATATATATATATATATATATATATGATGTATTTGTCCCCTTGTTTTTGCTAGAAGATGGAAAGATTTCTGAAAAGAAAGGCATCAACGTTCGATAATAGTGGAGAACTTTTAAGTGGAAACAACTTGGGCAATGATCTTCCCTCGATGCCTAGGGAAGTTGATTTGAATAATATTCCATCGGATTCAGCTGAAAGGAAAAGAATTTTACAATACCACCCTAATCAAATAGATGAAATCAGACGAAACTATTTGATTAAAGGACCGTGTCAACCACGTGGTCACGACTTTCCAAGAATAAATTGTTGGGAACAAGGCAAGACGTTTTAACCCGGCTTGGTTTGATCAATACGGTAATTGGTTGGAGTATAGTTTAAAAGTAGATCAAGCTTTTTGCTTATATTGTTACTTATTTAGAGATCAATGTGGTGGACAAGGTGGGAGTGATGCTTTTTTAACCGAAGACTTTAGTAGTTGGAATAAAACCGAGAGATTGACTACTCATTTGGGCCACATTAATAGTTTCCACAATAGAGTTGTTAAGAAATGTAAGGACCTAATGAGACATGGTCAATCAATTGTCGTCGCCTTTACATAAACAAAGTGATATTCAGAAGAATGAATCTTGTATCCAGTTGAATGCTTCTGTTGATACTGCTAGATTTTTGTTGAATGGTGCATTACCTTTTCGTGGTCATGATGAGTCAGAAACGTCTCTTCATAGGGGAAATTTCTTAGAATTAATAAAATTAATCCGGGATCAAAATGAGGCTGTCGGTAAAGTTATATTAGAAAAATGCTCCTGGGAATAATCTAATGGTGGTGCCAAGTATTCAAAAAGATATCGTTCACTGCTTTGCATAAGCGGTACTCAGAACATATTTTCCAAGAGATTAGTGATGATGTGTTTTCCTTATTAGTTGACGAGTCAAGTAACATATCTAAAAAGGAACAAATGACCGTGGTTTTGCGATATGTTACATATAGGATTGTTAAGGAAAGATTTATTGGTCTTGTACATGTAAAGGACACAAATGCTTTATCTCTTAAATTTGCGATTGAATTCTTATTTGTTGAACATGATTTGAGTTTGAAAAAAGTTAGGGGCTAAGGTTATAATGGAGCAAGCAATATGTGTGGCCAATTCAATGGTTTGAAAGCTTTAATCATGAGAGAAAATAGCTCAACATATTATGTTCATTGTTTTGCTCACCAACTTCAGTTAGTTGTTGTGACAATTGCACATAAACACATCAAGACTGGAAAATTCTTTGACATGATAGCATTTGTGATGAATGTGGTTTGTGCTTCTTGTAAGCGAACATATATGGTTCGAGAAAGTCAAAAGGAGAAAGTACAAGAAGTTATTGGTAGCGGTGAAACTGAAACAGGTAGTGGGTTTAATCAAGAGCTTTCTCTTGGAAGACCTGGAGATACACGATGGGTTTCATACTACAAAACACTTGAGCGTTTGGTTGATTTGTTTCCATCTTTTATTGAGGTGCTTCAGTATGTTGAAGATGTGTGCGAGAATCCTTACAGCCAACGTCAAACAAATGGTCTTTAAACATATTTCCAATCGTTTGATAGTGTGTTTTATTTGCACTTGATGTTGCATATTTTGGGGGTCACAGAATCTTTGTCACAGGCTCTTCAGAAAAAAGATCAAGACATCTTGAATGTTGTTTCATCGGTGAAGTCAACTAAGTGACAATTGCAACAATTTAGAGTTGATGGATTTTATCGGCTTCCTGAGAAGATCTATTCTTTTTGCAAAAAACACAACATCGAAACAGTAAACATGGAGGAAGTTTATGTCAATCCAAAAAATCGAAGACACAAGACAAATATCACATATCGACATTATTACGAGTACAAATGTTTTAACAAGGTTACGGATATGCAAATTCAAGAGTTTGGTGACATATTTGATGAGGTAAGTTCCGAATTGCTCACTTGTATGGCCGCTTTGGATCCTCATTACTCATTTTGTGACTTAGACCCATCAAAATTACCAAGGTTAACAGAGTTTTATCCTAATGATTTTAGCAATGAACAAAGAACTATTCTTGAGCACCAACTTCAACTATACATTGACAATGTCCAACATGATGAATTATTTGCTAATATGAAATGTATATCCGAGCTTGGTAGAGTGATGATTGAAACAAGGAAACATCTTGTGTTTCCTTTGGTTTATCGATTATTGAAGCTTGCATTAGTTTTGCATGTTGCAACCGCAACAGTCGAGAGATGCTTTTCTATAATGAAGCTTGTGAAGCTAGCTTTGTGCAATCGAATTTGTGACGATTTTTTGAATGCGTGTCATTTGTGCCGTAGAAAAAGAAGTACTTGCTAAGGTTACAAATCAAGATGTAATGACTCATTTTCAAATGATGAAAACTCGTAGAAATCAACTTATGTAATCACGTATTATTAATTATAATGATTGATGTGTTGGTACTTCTTAGTTTAAGTGACCCCAATGTATAAACTTCCTGGATCCGCCACTGTCTCCCAGGATACAACAACGTATATGTACCTTCGTCAATGGCAGCACCTATATGTGAAGTCCTTCGAACTTGATTATGTGCAACTCTCCTTTCACAATAGGACAACAACCAAAACAGAATGCAGAAATGCAGAGAAGAGAATGATGTGTACAAAATGGAGGGAAAAACACACACAATTAAGGAGGGAAAATGCAGTATAAATAGGTGCCAAAACAGTTAAAAAGAAACTGACACAAAAACTGTCAACCAAAAGAAAACTATTAACCAACCAAAACTAAAATAATTTCCATTTAAATTAAAAAAAAATATCCAACAATCCCCCATATAAATGGAAATTACAAAGAAAACTAAAGACACTACTACAAAAGGAGAGCACAATGGAAAAATTCTGCTTTGGGAATGGTAGCAATTTTTCAGCCTTGAACCAACCTTAGGTAGCGTTTGGTACGCAGACTAGATGGGACAGGATGGAACGGGACAGGACGGGAGAGAACGGGACGGGACAAGACTAATTGTCTGTCCTATGTCTGGTACGACTAGGACAGAACATGACAAAACTATTAAAATAACCATATTACCCCTAAATGTTGTTCAATGCTATTTTATATCAATGTTATTTTAAATAATTGTTACATTGGGCTACCCATAGTAATCATCCAAATAACGAACAAAAGCTAAAAGTACAAACAGGCTTCAACATGCCGAATTTTTTTTTTATCAAAAGTTAAATAAGAAATTATTGAGAAGTTAAATCAGAATTAAGCAATTTAAGTCACAAAGTTAAAATCCTTTACAATTTCAAGAAGATTGAATTGGCATTTTGGCAGCGTCATTGACTAACAAGAATAACTGATGATTCAACCAAAAAAAACTTCAGGAAATACAAGAAGAAAAGTCAAAAATAAAAGGGTAACATAGTCATTTTATATTTAGTCTCATGTTGTTCCACCTTTTTTGGTGGAACAAAAATTATCAAGTTTTGTCCCATGAAATTTAAAAATAGTCTCATCTTGTCCTATGCATTTTCTGTCCATGGCATGCCAAACATGGGACTATTTTTTTTGTTCCGTCCCGTCCCTTGTCGTCTGCATACCAAACACACCCTTAGTGAATAATCATCGGATTTACTCGGCTAGGTAGTGATCAAGATGTCTTGAACTAGCCAGACTTCAAAGTAAATCTAGACAACAACTATCACAGAAAACATCTCCTCACATATTGAGTTCTATGGTTGTGTTCATTTCGGCCATGAACAACCCTGATTATTCATGAGTGGACTTAGAGAATGTAGCCCCTTCTCATTCTCCTAGAAACGCCTCATTTAACACTCATTAGGCGATTTCCCATAAGGAGTATTCCTGCTATACCCCACTTATATTTCAAAACTGTAAGAATCGTTAAAAGCTTAGTTTATCCTCGCCATCCAGGTAACACTGTTTATCATCCTAAGAATGGGTGAGAGATTTAAATCTCACAATGTTCTCATCGATTCAACTCGATTCGGTTGTCCCTTGGAACCTATTTCTTGGGATTTCCAATCTATTAGGTAGGGTTGCCATCAAGTTTCATCTTTCGTCGTAGGCTTTAAACCCATTCCTCTTGATGATTTGACAACTTTTTCATGTGACAAACCTTTTGTAAACGGATCCGCTAGATTGTCAGCTGACTTAACATAGCCAATAGAAATAATTCCATTTGTGAGTAGTTGTGTTATTATTAATCTCTCATCGACTCTCATGATTACTTCATTCACACGATTCTCTCTTTATATCAAAATAACACATCTTTCTTGTTATGAACTAAAAAAATTCTTACTTTTTATAAAAAATTATCAATCGTAGTTTCTATACTTTTGCTTTCAAATGACCTATAAGAAGTACGTAAATTTAAGTACTCTCTTATATATCTATAATAAAAATAAATAAGATTTATTTCCTCAATAAATTATTAGCATTTCTTGTTCTCAACTTTATGCTAATGATAAACATTTATTGAATTTTTTTTCGTACTTACCGGAGGGTCACTACAAGAAAACTGAGCTTTGATGATGCGCCTTTTAGCGATGACATGTTTCCGCCATAAGTTATAGTGACGACATGTTATTATATACTATTTCTGATGATAAATGGACTTTTAGCGACGGCAAAAGTCGTTGCTCAAAGTCTTGTTTCTTGCCGTGGGCCTGTTTTTACGTTCATTCAGGGTCTATAAAATGCCAGAAACAGAAACAGGACTGTTTATGGAGGGGTTGGGCTTGCTGGCGCCTGAAAAATGTCAAGCAAGTGGATGGTGGTTACAACACCTGAAAAACATCAGCAGGCGACTGGTGGATGGAGGGGTTACCACACCTGTGATAAGGAAGAAGATGGTGGGTGTGCCTGAGATTTTTAGTTTAAAAAACATGAAGAGATATCTATGTATAATGTTGGTGATTGGTTTTCTTGGTTTAGGTTTGATGATAAAGATGCATATATTATGGATGGTGACGTGTTGGTGGTTTTTTATTTTATTTTAAAAAATTCAACAGATTTGTACTTTAAGCACCAAGCACTTGCACCTACAAGTAAACATACCAAAAAAAAGGATGAAAGGACCAAATTGTCCCTCATGTAAGGGACACGACTGGGTTAACGGAGCTCAGACTAACAGAGTTAATGGGAGGAACTTTTCTGGGCTTCAAAACACGATTTTTGGACCACTAGTGTAGTTTATGATTTCAAGGGACGAAAATCGAAAAGAGGTATTCATAAGAGACCAAATATGTAACTCACACTTAATTTTTATTCCAACATATTTTTTAGTGATAGAAACATGACAAATACTCTATAGTTTTTTTAAGATAAATTATCAAATTTTGAAATATGTAAACAAGCTTAGAGATTCCAATATTAATTATATTATTAAATTATTCAAATAATTTAATAAAAATATTAATATTTTCTTATCGGCACATTAAATTTCAATGTCTTTATGATCAAAGTGACGGTCATATTTGGTGGCTTAGTGATGATCAAGGTTTTGCGCGCAGTGAAGTACATTAAGGATTTGGTTAACTTTACATCTTATGTTCCTTTGACACGTATTGTGCCCCTAGTTTGGAGCAAGCTCGTTTCTTCCAAAATTTGTATACTCATTTGTCATTCTATCAGATAGGGTCGACTTTCACTCGATGTTGTGCCTTTGGTGCAAGGTGGACCATTGCTTTGCAGAGTGCTCTTTGATCTTGGAGTTATGGACAGAATTATGAAGTGGTGGGGTTTCCATCCACGGGTTACTGTTTCAGTTTCAGACGTTTGGACTTCATTTGAGTCGTTTTCTGCGTCATCCCCAGTGAGTAAGTTGTGGTCATCCACAGTTTGGATCTCCCTTTGGAGCTCTCGTAATAAGCTTATGTTGGGCAGTCTACGTTGGGTGGTGACTTATCGATCAATATTCACTTGCCTCATTCTGATGATTGTCTCATCGGGTTAAAGTTTTCTTTGGGTCTTGGACGTTGTGGTGTTGTGCCTCAGCTGTCTGTTTTTGTTAGCGGGTTATGGTCAGTTTTTGTTTTTTTCCGTTCGTCGCTTTTGTCGTGTTAGGTGTCCAGCGTTGGTTTTGCTGGGTTTCGGTTGTGACCTCCCTCCTTTCTATGCCTTGTAGATGGTAGGTTGGTTTCCACTTGGTCGGGCTTGTGTTGTTTGTTTTTGTTTGGTTTTAATATATTGTTGTCTTAAAAAAACAATCAATATCTTTAATTAGTCGAAAAGTGTTAAAATGTAATTATTTTTGTAAATAATGAGTTTTAGAGACCGTTCCAAATTTAAAGATTCCTAGACACTCTCTCATTTTTCTTTTATCTATTTTAGAGAACATTTTAGCATAGATCTTGTAGCTTCTAAATCATTAAAATCTCTATTTTACTATTGTCGTGTATAATTTTACTAAATAGAATATCAAATATCAAAAGATCCAGTTCCAACAATTACTGTATTTTAACGATTCCAGTATTAATTATATTGTTAAAATCTTATATGAACTCATCATCGGGAATACACGTTTAGAAAAACCTTTACAAACTATGGGTTTGAAGATTAAATTGAGATGTTTAGACGGATGAAAAACTTATTATTAGACTCTATAGTTGTTACTCGTCGTGTCAACTGGCCCTTGAAAACCTAGTTTGACCAATGTGGTTAATACATTTTATAAAAGATCATGTTCGGTTACTGCAAGGTAGAGATCGAATTTCGAGTGACGATTTTGTCGGAGGAAAATCCAATTCTAGTATTGTTTGGTCCAAAAAAAGTTTGATCTAACACGATAAAAAATATTGGTCTGGGCTTTATACGGTTTAAATACTTTTTCTGGTTTAGATTAGTTTAGACTTTATTTATTATGGAAAAAAATTGGTCCAACTTTCTTCATTTTGAAAAAGTACTGATAATTTAGATTAATGACGTCATGAGCTGAGGTGTAGTCCAATCCATTGATTCTCAATCCAATTCCAGATGCCTATCTTTATTGGAGGAGGCATTTTATTTATGGTTATTATAATTTTGATATTTTTGTTGTTTTAGCCACAATAATTATGTGTCTAAAATTAAGTTTAATAATGTTGATTCTTAAAATTGTAATAATCATTTTGATTAATGAATTTAGGAGGCTTTGCATTTGAAATCCATTCCAATCCCATGTTTGGTTTACTGAATTGTCCGGATTTGAAATTCCTAGAATTTAATTGAAATCTTTCAAATATAGGATTTTGAAATCTTTAGGGAGTGCTCGTGATTTCACGGGATCTCGTAGGTTTGTATGCAATAAGGTTTTAAAACATGATAAAAATATTTGTTTTGTAATAATCTATTAATAAAAATGTAATTCAATTATTTTTATAAATTTTTCTATTTTTTATATATAAATAACAAAATCCAATTCCATTCCAAATTCTATAAACCAAACACCCCAGTGATTTCAAATTCATTCCAATCTAAATCCCTTTAAATCAAATCCATCCATGAAATCTAAATCATTCAAAAACAATCATGCAAACCAAGCGGATACTAAGGGTCCGTTTGGTTTGCAAGAATGAAATGGATTTGGAGGGATTTGCATTTCAAATCCATTCCAATCCTGTGTTTGGTTTACCGGATTGTTTGGATTTGAAATCCTTAAACATAAGATTTTAAGATCCCATAGGAGTGGTTGAGATTTCATGGGATTTCGTAGGATTTCTATATAATAATGTTTAAAAACATGTTTTAAACACTTGTTTTCTAATAATTCATTAACAAAAGGTAATTTAATATTTTTATAATTATTGGTAATTTGTTTTATAAATTATTTATAAAATATGGAATTCCATTCCATTCCAAATCCATCAAACCAAACATATCAAAGATTTCAAATCCTTCCAAATCCAAATCCTTCCAAGTCCAAATCTTTCTATGAAATCCAAATCCCTCAAAACCATTCCATCAAAGCAAACGTCCCCTTGTTTGTCTTCATGTAATTGACAAGACAGGGAGGGAACAAGAATATTTTTATTCATTGACCAGTTTTTTTCTTTTTTTCAGTTTAAAGAAACATATTATCATATTAGGACTAGTTTTGGCCTAGTTCAAAATGTTCATCATACCGGGTTGCTCCTACCCCGTTCGAGTAACTCTTTGTGTTGAATGCACTAGATGCAATCTTAATGTTCTTTCACTTAAAAAAGCATAGCTCCAACGACTTTGTGTCAATAGTACTATCTTGATGCATCAAAATCATGCCATTATGGCGCAACATCTTCGAATTTCTTTCTAGAATTACTTCTAGCTCTTCAATGCAACTGTTATCTGCATCTACGTAGATCTCCTAGAGAGGAATTATACTTTCTTCTTCCACCAAACACTTATGCAAGTAGCAAACATGGAAAGTATTATGCATTCCAGCCATCTTGGATGGTAACTCCAATTTGTAGACTTGGAGTGCCACTCTACTCAAGATTTTGAACAATCCAAAGAAACAAGGACTAAACTTTCCACGCTTCCCAAAATAAATGACCTTTCTAAAGGGGCACCTTCACATAACACGGTTGCCCACTGGAAATTCTATCGGCCTTCTCTTCTTGTCAGCGTAACTCTTTTGAAGATCTTGAGCTGCCTTCAAGCGCTCGTGAACACCCTTCACTTTATTGGCAATTTGTTGGACAATCGTCGGATTGTCGAATTGTTTCTCACCCGCTTTGAATCAACACATAGAAGTCCTACATTTTCGTCCATACAAAGCTTTAAATGGTGACATTTTGATACTATAATGATAACTGTTGTTGTAGACAAACTCCACGAGAGGTAGGTGAGAGTCCCAATTCCCATAAAAATCGGCCACACAAGATCTAAGCATATCTCTAGATTTTAAATGGTCCTTTTGTTTTGACCATCGATTTTAAGGTGGTAACATGTACTCAACTTTACTCTCGTACCCAGCTCTTTCTACAAACCGTCCCAAAAGTGGGAAGTGAATCGCTCTCTCGATCGAACACAATAGATAAGAGTATCTCATGCCTCGAGACAACTTCAACTATATACAACTTGGCAAGCTTATCTATGAGCAAAGTTTCTCGTGTTACCAAGAAATCAGCACTCTTCATCAAACGATCCACCACTACCCAAATCGTACCGATTGTGACCCTCTAAATTTTTTCAGAAACTTGGTCACGAAGTCCAGAGTGATGTGTTCCCACTTCCATTCTAGAATCTCCAAGGATTGAAGACTCTCTCATGGTTGTTGATGCTCCGTTTTTACTTGCAAGCAAGTTACGCATCGTTCCACATAATTATCCATGCTCAACTTCATGACAGGCTACTAATAGTTTAGTTTCAAGTCCCTATACATTTTGTACTTCTAGATGAATAAAATATTTGGATTTGTGTGCGTCTTATAGTAAAAATTCTCGTTTGCCCCCGATCTTAGGTACCCAAATACGACCTTGAAATACTTTCAAACCACGACCATCTTTAGTCAAGCGCAAATGCTGCTTCACCATTACCTCATTTTTTTAGGTTTTTCTCCAAAAGCGCCTCTAGTTGAGACACCATAATTCGCTTGATCAAGCTAGAGACTATGCCAATTCTTGTAAGCCAACTCGTGTTTCACTACTGTACTCCTTCCAACTTATTGCATCTGCCACCACATTCGCTTTGGGTGGTAGAGCGATTCACAAGTGTAGTCTTTGAGTAATTCATTCTATCGTCGTTGCCTCATATTCAACTCATTCTGATCAAAGACATACTTTAAACTCTCAAGTGGTCGTTAAAAAATGTGCACTTAGTATCGTAAAGGTGGTGTCGCCATAATTTTAGAGCAAACACCACCGCTGCCAACTCCAAGTCATGAGTAGGATAATTCTTCTCATGCTCTTTGAATTGTCTTCATGCATCGGCGATTACCTTTCCCGTTGCATCAAAACAGATCCTAAACCCATCTTGGATGCGTTATCATACACCACGAAGTCGTTGGACCCCTCTGGTAATGAAAGAATTGGAGCTTCACACAACTTCTTTTGCAGAGTCTGAAAGGCCTTTTCTTGAGTCTCGGTCCAAACAAACTTCACATTCTTTCGAGTCAAGACTGTCAAAGAAGAAGCAATTTTGGAGAAGTCTTGAATAAATCTCCTATAGTAGCCTGCCAAACCCAAGAAACATCGGATTTCGGACGAACTGTTGGGTGGCTGCTAATTCATCATCGCTTTGATCTTAGATGGATCAACTTTCACTCCATCACGGTTGACCACATGACCCAAGAATTAGACTTCTTCCAACCAAAAATAAAAAATATGTATTTTTAATACAAGGAAATAAGAAGCGTTACATTTTCTTACAAACAAAATATTTGTCTTAAGAAAAAATCACATTTGTTTAAAAAAATATGTTATTCTAGAATATTTAATTTGCATACAATTTAATTAGAGTGTAATTTTTTTGAAGAAGTTTTTTAAAGAGAGAGATGAAAGACATACTCTGGGTGGAATATGAATCATCGAGAGGAAATGTGAGAAAATAATTATAGAGTTTGAAAAGATTTTTTATGCACATAATCAGAATGACGTGTCATCCACATCACTGTATCTAAAACATGTACGCAAAAGAAGAGAGTTAACTGGTTTAAAAGATAATAAGTTACTCATTGCTATAATAGATAGATTTTTCGAAGTAGAAAGCTCTAAAAATAACAATTTGAGAGTATTAGTATATTGTTATAATAAGAGAAAATGAAAGTACAATGCTAGAATAAGAAAATTTATAAAACTAGATTGATATTTCATGAATTTAGCCCATTAATCTAACTTAATTTTCTTAAACTACTTTCAGTACCTTCTATATCATCTACCTTCAACTACATTAATCTATCTTTTTCTGTAAATCTATCTTTACTTCAAAGTCATTTTCAAGAACTATTACATACAATTAATAAATATATCAAATGAATGAATTTGTTAAATTGTCAGTCATGATGATAAAAATATGTAAATAAAAGTAGTTGAATGTATATCAATGTTTTGTTCTTACCTTCTCATTATAACTCTTACTCTTACTCTCACAAGAACCCAAATATATACACTACTAAATGAAAGACTTTAGCCTACAGACTCCTCCCTAGGAAATCCGTCGCTAAAGGTGATTTATCACGAAATCATCACAAAAATTGGTGGGTAATTCAAATCAGGGACAACTTACTCAAATATTCTATGGGTGATCCATTGATATTTTCTCAAAAAACATATGATTCTACCGAACCATTAGTATTTTCTGGATGATCTATAGGTAATTACTGACAGAAATTTCTCTCGCTGATTTTTGTGGGTGAAAGTCATTTGTTTTATAGTAATATATAGGGTTGGGTTTTTGTGAGAAGGAAAGTTAATTAAGAGGAGAAGCGTAAGAAGAGATCTCCACCCTTGGATGCACATTAAGATGAGACGCACCGAGTTGAGATGCATCAAATCAATCCCTGTATCAAGCACGATTTATGGGTAGGCTTGAGATTAAAGGTGATCAAGGATCTAGATCTCTTCTTACGCTTTTCACTATACCTCTCCTTCTCACACGATCCGCCGCCTATATATAAGCATTGGATTGTGTGCGAAGGAGAGTTAAGGTGAGAAACGTAAGAAGAGATCTCTACCCTTAATCACCTTATCTCAAACACACCCATGAATTGTGCTTGAAACATGTGCATCTCATCATAATGTGCATCCAAAGATAGAGATCCCTTCTTACCTTTGTCACTTTAACTCTCCTTCTCACCGGAACCCAACCCTATATATATATATAGGGGAGCGATCAAATGAAAACTACTCAATTTGTAAATACCGTAAAAACCTCATTCAACCAATCATAATTTTTCATTTTGTTCATTGTTTGTAATTATGAGAGGTTGATTAATCATTTTTAGTGTGGAGGATGTTAATCATAGATATTATCATCTTCATTATTTTAATTTTAGAGAAATACATGAAACAATTTTATTAAAATTTCATTACGTAGTATATGAAACAATTTCATAACCATATATGAAACAAATTCATCAAAAAAAGTATTTATATGAAACAATTTCACAAGATTAAACAATTTCATGAAAAAATTTCATAAGATTAAACAATGAAATCGACGGATGAGGGTGGTTTGCACGGTTTTTACAAATTGAAGTGATTTTTATTTGATCGATCCTCTCTATATATATATATAGAGAGAGAGAGAGAGAGAGAGTTTGTTTCAAATACAACTCGTTGTATTGGTTGCACAAATGTCAAGGGTTGTATAATAACCAACCTCTCTCTCTCTCTCTCTCTATATATATATATATATATATATATGGATGGTTTACTTTGCAAACCAAACCATTTGTACAAACCGTATAAACCATTTGCATTGGTCGATTTCATTGATCAATGACCATGATTAAATGAGACTATTTATTTCAACAAGAAACAATTAATATGGTTCATTAACTACAAGACGTTGGAAGGTCAAAAACGTCAAAAAGTTATAATCTTATTTGTTAGAAGTGGATGAAATCGCAAAAATAGTGTTACCTTATCGATTTGATTAACCTATAATTATGGTAATTATCAACTTTCTAATTTATTGAGGTATTCTTATTGGTAACCGTTTAATTATGGGTTTTTTTTTTCTATTTTGTTAATGTTTTCTTGCATTTTTTTTATTCTTTTTCTCAATATTTAATCATGGCAATTATTTTTATTTCATGTAAAAATGCATTTGTTTCTTGTGTTAGCGCAACTTTAGAGGGAAAGGTTACAAGGATCGTAAAATTGACGTTTTTTTTTCTTTTCTAAATTTAACTGGTTCAAACATTATAAAGTAAAAAAGATTGTATAAACATAAAGCTTAAAAAACATCTAGACCCAAACACAAAACTATAAACCAAAACCCATAGACTTCATACACATAATTATTATTGCAAGAAAATAAAGAGATTATGAAAGAAATGCGCTACACAAAATTTACCGTGGTTCACCAAACTTGACTACATCCACCCCAAGACACTTCTCAAGTCACTTCACTATTGTTGTTCTTTAAAATGGTAAAACAAAACCGTACACAATAATCTTATAACGAATATATGAAACACTCAACTTGTTTCAAAATGAAGAACACTCAAACCGTTCACAAAAGGGAGATTCAGTCAATGGTGATAGTGTAGGGAGATATAACTCAAACCTTACACAAAGATAATAAATCTCAAAGGATTAGTGGAGGGAGAAAAGTTCTCAAAGCTAACATAATATTTACACTTTAAAAAATATGAACAACTATAATCCAAAGATTAGGAAATAGGAAGTGTCAACTCACACCACTTACAATAAGAAGAATTACGATGATGATCAAGTGTTGGTATAATAGTCTCTTAGAAAGATGTAGCTTGATTTAAAAAATCAAATCATAAATCTGAAGAACACATAGATGTTTTTGAGCAATATTAGAGAGAGAGAGAGAGAGAGATCTCAATTTTTGAACTACAAGTATAACAAGTAGTTATGTAGAAAAAAGCCGGAGAAAAACCCTAACTTTAAACAATTTTTTTAAAATTATTTCAGGTTCAAATGGACGTCCGCATTGTGCACCAAGGGGACGTCGTATTGGCACTTTTTAGAAAAAGTTGCTTTTCGATCGTTGGAAGTACTGGCGTATCAAATAACTTTACCAAGTGCACGTCCGTATTGACTTCAACTATTTGTCTTAAATGTTACTTTCTCATTTTTGGGCAAAGTCAAATCATATAAATCTGGTTTTTGAACATCATCATGAAGATGGAAAATGCTGGCCTTTTATATTTCCAATGTTTATTAAGAAAAACGATTTTGGATTTCTTTTTATAAAATCTCGTCCAAAAAGAATACTGAATTTTATATAGAATATCCCCATTTTATAAAAAAAACACATTTTATAAGATCTCTCTCAAAATAAAATCCATTTTTATTTTATAAAATGAATTTTATAAAATTCTTTTGAGATTTAATTTTAGAAGACATTTTAACTTAATTTATCCAAATCAAGATTTAAAAATTATATACCACTCGATATCATGTAAAATTCAGATCTTGACTCGAATTTGATCTTTAAACATTTGACGACACACATTCCAATTGCAACCTTTGACTTTCGTCTTTTGGCACGAATCTCACAGTAATGTGCCATGTTTTCCGAGACGCTAACTTTCAGGGATTATTTGACTCAACGTGTTTTTTTACTTGATTCTAAGTATATCATAAATATACAAATCAAGTAGAATTGTTAATCAATTAAACATTTTGTTTGTTTGTAATCATCAAAACAAACATATATATATATATATATATATATATATATATATAGAGGAGTGATCATATAAAAACCGCCTTCATTTGTGTAAACCGTGCAAACCACCTTCATTTGTCGATTTCATTGTTTAATCTTATGAAATTTTTTCATGAAATTGT
>NC_037532.1:18125321-18129725 GCF_001531365.2 Cynara cardunculus var. scolymus
ATATAACATTTTATAAAGATAATAATTAAGTATTCTGTTAGAACTTAATGATTATCCTAATTATATTTTAGAATTTTTATATTTAAAATGAGATGTTTATTCTATATTTGATTGTGTTTATCTGCAGTTAGTTACACGAATTCAGATATGGAGCTTTAATAAGTTGTACCTATGCACGATTTACTTGTAATCTTGAGTTTTAAGTAATATGCATTAATAAACAGTAGTTTACGAATAAAAAATGGTTTTTAAGAGTTTTTGTCAAATGATTTATAATATAGAATATATATTTTTTTATATAATTTAATTTAAGTTTAATAATATAACAATTTATTTTTGGTTTAATATTATAAATTTTATAAAGATAATAATTAAGTATTCTGTTAGAATTTAATGATTATACTAATTATAATTTAGATTTTTTATATTTAAAATGAGATGCTTATTTTGTATTTGATTGTTTATCTGCAGTTAGTTACACGAATTCAGATATGGGATGAAATCGTTTATGGATAAACGAGTTTAAGAGTTTTTAAGAGTTTTAACTAAATGTTTTATAATATAGTATAGATATGTGTGTGTGAGACATATGAGCACCAACAACCTCCCCTTTTTTATGAGACAAATAATATGAATAACTCGCAAGCATACCCAATTTCTCTCCCTTTTTGTTGAATCAAAAAGACGAGAAAATTTTATAATGCTCTCTATCGAGATGCTCACCCTCAAACAAAGCATCAATCAAGGGTTTTGACAAAGAAAATGTAAAACACATATTTTCATGCATAAGCACGTACTAGTAGACAATCTGACACTAAAACTGATAAGAATGTTATCACATTAGCATACTTCGCACATATATGTAAATGCATACCTACAACTTTTATTGCTCACTCCATATGCATATAAGCTCGATTATTTCAAGTATATAAACATACAAGAACAAAGTTACATCCAATGCATACCAAGTATGATTAAGCTTAAGCCTAAGGCACACAGAGACAAGATTATAAGCATGCAATCATACATCATATTGAATTAATTGATGAATCAAATCGCATAATCAATGTACAAACCAATCTTGAAAGCAGCATATTTATTCAATGATTGGTGAAATATATAATTTTTCAAGCACATTGATACTCAAATACATTGCACAATTTAACTGGGTGATATCCAACTTACACTTGGATAACTAGATGACTCATAACTCACACCATCTAAAAAAATATTTTAAAGGTCCATTTAATTTTAAGCTATGCTTTGAAAATGAACTAAGGATTTCCTACATTATTCTTTATCATGCAAGATACATATTATAAGAAGGAAACAGAAGGACATCAACTCACATATATATGTAATAGGTTAAACAAATATTAATCACAAGATGTTCATACAGGAAGACATCTAACAACCTCATGTATAGTAAGAATCAAACACATAAACCAAAAGATACAAACGATGAGATTTTGTATTCATGAAATGATGAGCGTTAATTGTGTATGAGTAAAAGAATGTGAATTCCAAAGCAGAGTCTTGTATACCAAGCTTCTTTAATTAAGATAAAACATGTAAGAAGCACCAATTAAGCCATTATGGGTATTGCAAACGTTGTTGATGCGTTGCGGATTAAAAGTAGTACAAGACATTTTTGTAAAGATCTCCATACAAATACGATTTCTCGTCAGTATGAATCATTTAGAAACAACTATTTTGAGGCACGACATGTTGAAAGTTGCTCATACAAGTTTTTCAAGATTGAAAGAATTTTAAGAAATAACAATTTCTCAAACTTATAAGCATATATGCAACTAATTTATTAACCGATGAAAGCATGCATCAACATTGAATTTAGGAGATCGATGTAAGCATAAGTCAAATAATGATTCACCCTCTATACAAGCATGTATAACAATTATCTTGAGGATCAAGTATGCAACATTTCAAGTAATAATTATCGCCTAAGAAACATACAAGCATGTTGACACCAAACACAGATGATGATACCAATACTAAGAAACATGCGAGTATGAAAATAATATCTTCCATCATGGAGGAAAGAGCTTCCTCTTAGGGTTAAGATATCGTCATTAATAAAATAAGATCAACAAGCAAGGACTAAACAACTTCTCAACTTTCTTGCAAAAGATCATCGTGGAGAAAGTGAATCATATGCCAATTAAGCATTTGAGAAGTAAACGATTAATCACGTAAGCATACGTAAAAGTATTCTTTTCAGAATAAACATGCATCCAAATATTCGGTAATTGTTCAAAATTACCTCAACACTCTCAAATTCTAAGTGTCATAATAGACCTCTTTATAGGATTTAGTTTATAAGACCAAAAAAATAAAATGTCCTATCTAAAGGTGTTGTAATAAGTTTATATGACGTTTTTTGACGTCATAATAAAATTTTTAGGACACTTTTAATATAAAGTGTCCCATTATCAACTTTATAGGACACTTTTAATATAAAGTGTCCAATTATCAACTTTATAGGACACTATTTGAAAAATTGTCCCATAAAAAATGAGTTTATAGGATACTTTCTCCAAAGTGTCCTATAAAGTTGCTAATGCAACACTTTGTATTAAAAATGTCCTAAAAAACTTGTTAAAACGTCTAAAAGCGTAATATAAACTTATTACAACACCTTTAGATAAGACACTTTATCTTTTTGGTTCTATAAACTATGTCCTATAAATAAGTCTATTAGGACACTTAGAATTTAAGAGTGTCCTATAAACCCGATTTTGTTGTAGTAACATCATATAAAGACGTGTGACATCTGAGAAAGCGTAATTGATGAGCACACGAATTGAACATCAAGCAAACCTCATCGTCTCTTTTATAGGAATCTAAGAGCTTCTTAGATTCCATTTTTTTTGCCACGAGGTCTAAGAACTTCTTAGAACCTTTCTTGTTGTCTTGAAAGTGTTCACCAACTTCAATTTTCTTTCTCGTTTCTCATAAAAAATGATTGGTTCCGATGTATAGAAAAAAAAAAATAATGTACAACAATATATAGTTTCCAAAAAAGTATAATGAAATTATACCTTAGTAATTCCCAAACTACGTTACGTCCACTTACCATATGCCACACGTATCGAAGCGGTGTTGATGCTTCCTCTTATCTTGCATCCGGATGAATCTCACATTCACTTACTATGCATCAAAAAGACATTGGAATGGAATTCACCCACAATGATAAGCTTCAACAAGTGTCTCAAAAACACCAAAATGGTACCTTCTAGGTTTGAGCAATTAGTTCAAGCATAACTATAGAATACATCATGTAAACAATATCATGTACTCCAAATAAGCTTAAGAGTGAGAACATATATGTCACAATAATTCTCACATATACGAATTTGAAATTAAGTACGAGAAGTGGATACCAAGAAACAACATGTCAATAACAAAGATAATGACAATTAAGCATAAGTCAGGTTCCACATTTATTGCTGGCATAAACATGCTAAAAATAGAAATATGTTAATGATGAGGAGATAATTAAACTCAAACATGTGTTTTTCAACATTTTAAAATACATATAAAAGAGAGGCAATTGGTAGAATGAAATAACCACGTTAACGTTAAAGCATTTAATCAATTGCATTTCATGATCATATAAGCATGTGAACATGCAATTGAGATTTACAATCTATCAAATAAACATAATGTATCAAATAACATGAAGTGAGCACATGTTTCTCTTTATGCTTGCAATAAATACGTTTGCAATATGACATATATAAAAACATTAATAACATGGACATGATCATTTAAGATAACTTACATTATCTTATAACATTGCATAAAGGGAGACAACAAAAGATTTGAAAAAGTATAGATTTTGGTACTTAATACGGAAGTCCACTTGGACGATTTTTCAAAAACTTGGTATTTTCATAAATGTGACAGGACACGCATAATTTTTTTTTTTTGCAAAATTCGAATAATACATATCATTTATACATCACATAATTGAAATCCAATTTTTCATGGGTTCAAGGTTTTCAATACAAAACATCCCTTTCGGGATCCACTTTAGCACATTTTTAGTTCTGCTATGGTTTTTATAAATCGAATAGTAAGTTGATAAATTAGTTATATAATACACATACATACAACATATTTCTTAAACACATTATCACTTGGTTGGTGTGGATGGTGAAATCTTGGCTTTTCCACCTCTTTCAAAATTGGTTGTATAACACCAACTTCAGATTTGTAGAAAACATTTCTCAAAGGCGTTTAAAATGGGGCTTGTTGTAACAAAGTTTCTATTTGCATCCAAAGTTTTTCTCACAAGCGGCAACCTATATGATAATTATACCATGATATCTCATTAACATCTAAATTTCTCCAAAAGTCAACAAAGTCAACTATTGTCATTCT
>NC_037532.1:18130485-18137611 GCF_001531365.2 Cynara cardunculus var. scolymus
GGTCCGAACATTAAACTTATTTTGAGATTTTGATTACTACCTCCTCAACTAAAAACATAAATATTTTATCACCTCAAACGAATTTAGTAAATTGAGCATTATCTATATAAAAACCCGTACGATATATATATATATATATATATATATATATATATAAATTTTTGGTTTTACAACTCTCCCCCTCTTGAAAGAAAATTTCGTCCTCGAAATTTCAACCTAGCCAAACAGTTGGGGGTACTTAGATTTCATCTCTGCTTCAGGTTCCCAAGTTGCTTCGGGGCCTTTGTGAAACTTCCAATGTACTAATACCAACGAAATCTCCTTGTTTCTTAGTGTTTTAATCTTCCGATCCGATATGCGTTCCGGTTCTTCAATGAAGCTTAATTTCTCGTTTATGCTTACCTCGTCCAGTGAAACCACAACATCCTCCTTGGCTAAACAATTCTTTAGATTCGACACATGAAATGTGTTATGAATCCCTTGAAGCTCATCGGGTAATTCCAGTCGGTACACTACTGCTCCCACTCGGTTTATAATCCGAAAGAGTCCTATGTAACGTGGTCTCAACTTTCCTTTCTTTCCAAACCTAAGTAAACCCTTCCAAGGTGACACTTTCAACATCACTTTATCATCCTTTTGAAATTCRATTGGTTTCCTCCTTTTGTCAGCATAGCTCTTTTGYCGATCCTGAGCAASCTTTAGTCGCTCTCTAATTTGGACTACCTTATCGGATGTTTGTTGGATTAACTCTGGCCCAGCTAACTGCTTTTCCCCAACTTCTTCCCAGCATACCGGTGTTCTACACTTTCTCCCATATAACACCTCGAATGGTGCTACTTGGATGCTACTCTGATAACTGTTGTTGTAGGCGAATTCTATTAAAGGTAAGTGGTTATCCCAATTTCCTCCTAGGTCGATAACACACGCCCTTAACATATCTTCGAGTGTTTGAATGGTTCTCTCACTTTGTCTGTCGGTCTGTGGGTGGTAAGTCGTACTAAGCTTGATCCTCAAACCTAACTCCCGCTGAAAAGCCTTCCAGAAGTTGGAAGTGAACCGACTATCCCTGTCGGAGATGATGGACAACGGTACTCCATGACGAGAGACAATCTCGTCGATATACAGCTTGGCAAGTCTATCCAAAGTGTATGTTTCCTTTATTGGCAGAAAGTGAGCGGATTTCGTTAATCGATCCACTATTACCCAAATCGCATCATGGCTTCGTAAGGTCTTAGGCAATTTCGTCACAAAGTCCATGGTGATGTGATCCCATTTCCAAACTGGGATTTCCATAGATTGTAGTTGACCATACGGTCGTTGATGTTCTATTTTGACCTTCAGGCAAGTTAGACATTGCTCCACATAGTTACCAACGGCTTTCTTCATCCCTGGCCACCAATACAAGGTTCTTAAATCTCGGTACATCTTGTTTGTTCCCGGGTGAATTGAGTATCTTGACTTATGAGCCTCATCTAAAATTATATCCCTACATGGTCCGACCTTTGGGACCCATATTCTACCTTGAAATCGTTTCAACCCTTGTGTGTCATCTACGAGGAATTGTGCTTGGCCCACGATCCTCTCAGTCTTTAGATTCTCCTTCATTAAACCGTCCTTTTGGGCCTCTAATAACTTTTCAATCAAACTTGTGGTGGCTCTTAAGCTCATAGCCTTTATCTGGATGGGTGCCATGTGATCCTTGCGACTCAAGGCATCGGCTACCACGTTGGCTTTTCCTGGGTGGTAACGTATCTCACAGTCGTAATCTTTTAGTAGCTCCATCCATCTTCTTTGCCTCATGTTTAACTCTTTCTGATCGAACAAGTACTTTAGGATTTTATGATCTGAGAAGATCACACATCRAGTTCCATACAAGTARTGTCRCCATATCTTCAWTGCGAACACCACTGCCGCTAGCTCYAAGTCATGTGTTGGGTAGCGCTTCTCGTGATCTTTTAACTGTTGTGATGCATAAGCAATCACTTTTTCTCGTTGCATAAGTACACATCCTAAACCTTGGTGAGATGCATCACTACATACTACGAAGTCCTCCGAGCCTTCAGGCAATGATAAAATTGGAGCGGTACAGAGTTTTTCTTTTAAGGTCTGAAAAGCATTCTCTTGTGTTGGCCCCCACACATACTTGCTTGACTTTTTCGTTAAGGATGTTAGAGGGAGGGCTATTCTTGAGAAATCCTTTATGAATCTCCGATAATAACAGGCCAATCCTAAGAAACTCCTTATCTCCGTTGYTGATCTTGGAGTTTCCCATTTCATTACTGCTTCTATCTTGCTTGGGTCCACCATGATACCCTCTTRGTTAAYCATGTGCCCGAGAAATTGYACTTCACGGATCCAAAACTCACATTTGGAGAATTTGGCATACAACTTCTCCTTTCTTAGCATCTCCAACACTGTACGTAGGTGGCACTCATGCTCTTCTTTRTTTCTTGAGTATATGAGGATGTCATCAMTGAAGACGATGATGAATTTGTCTAAATAAGGCTTGCATATCCGATTCATCAAGTCCATGAATACCGCRGGGGCATTTKTCAAACCGAAARGCATGACCAGAAACTCGTAGTGCCCATAAMGAGTTMTAAACGCCGTCTTTGGGACRTCCTCTTCACGAACCCGCAACTGGTGGTAGCCTGATCGTAGGTCGATCTTCGAGAAGTAACTTGCTCCTTGTAGTTGATCRAATAAGTYGTCTATTCRGGGTAGTGGGTATCTATTSTTTATTGTCGCCTTATTCAACTCCCTATAGTCGATGCACATGCGCATTGATCCGTCTTTCTTTTTCACAAATAGCACTGGTGCTCCCCATGGGGACGAACTTGGTTGGATAAACCCTTTATACAACAATTCCTGGATTTGGGTCATTAGTTCTTGCATTTCTGATGGTGCTAGACGGTAAGGTGACTTAGCAATCGGTATGGCTCTGGGTGTCAAGTCAATCCTAAACTCGACTTGCCTTTCAGAAGGTACCCCTGGTAGGTCGTCAGGAAACACATCAGGGAATTCCCAAACCACGGGAACCTCCTCTATAGCTCCCTTTTCCATTTTAGCATTTATGACATATGCTAAGTACGTCTCACATCCTTTGCGAATACATCTTCTAGCCTTGATCACATATATGAGGTTAGTGTGATTGCCAGGCCGACTACCGCACACAGTGATCTCATCCCCATCTTTATTTCTCACTCGAATTAGTTTCTTGAAGTAAATAATGTGAGCTTGATGTTTAGACAACCAGTCCATTCCTATGACAACATCGAATTCTCTAATGCCCATAGGTAATAAGTGGACCTCAAAGTCTTGACCCTCTATCTCTATAGTGCAGTTATCAAAACACTCTCGCACCATGGTGACGTTACCATCAGCAGTTTCGACCTCTACGTTGACTAAGTAATACAGGTGATTTTCCCAATCGTATGCAAAACTTAGTGGAGACAAAAGATTTATTTGCACCCAAATCAAATAACACTCTTGCAAGTATTTTGTTGACTAGAAACGTACCTGTTACTACATCAGGTGCATCCTTTGCTTCCTCCGTAGTCATCTCAAAGACTCAACCCTTCCCTTTTGGTGCATCCGGCTTCTTTCCGCTCGATCCTCCGAGCAACCTCGGTGGCTCCGTGTTCTTTTTGGAGCATTCCCTTTGGCGATGTCCGGGATCACCACACGAGTAGCAGATAGGTCTGGCCTTGCATTCTCTTGACATGTGCCAAGGCTTTCCACAAGTAAAGCAAACTCCCTTGCCATACCTGCATTCACCTGGGTGGTTCCTTCCACATGTGGCGCAAGCAGTTATTGCCCCACTTTTTCCCCCAACGACTTGGGTTCTCTTGAATTTCTCCGTGCCAGCCTGGTTAATCTTTCTCTTCTTCGATGCATCCGGGACATAACTGTCCTTCTCAGCAAGGGTGGCCAGTTCTACCGCATCTTGAAAGGTAGTAGGTTTTGACATTCCCACAAGCCTCCTAAGTTCCCTTTTTAGTCCGTCAACAAACCGGTTCACTTTTCTCATCTCGGTACTCACCTGATGCTATGCAAATCGTGACTTCTCAATAAAGATCTCCACATATTTCTCTACTGTCATGTTTCCCTGTTCCAATTGTAGGAACTCACTTTCTAGTATTCTCATCTGGAGTGGTGAGAAGAATTTTTCGCTCATTAACTCCTTAAATTCCTCCCAAGTGAGGGATGCAGTCCCAGATAGTCCCCTAGTGGCTCTAACTGATTTCCACCATTGCAAAGCATTCGATTTGAACTTGGTTGACGCAAACTGCACCATATCATTTGGTGCACAATGACAGGTCAGAAAACAACTCTCTATCTCGTCGAGCCAGTTCATGGCTGCTAGTGGTCCATTTTTGCCCTCGAAAACCGATGGGTCGGTGCTGGTGAAAGTTTTGTAACTGCATCCCCTACCACTAGGTTTCTTAATCTCATTGTGATCGAAGAGTGCCTCCCCATTTGACTCCTCCTGATTGTGAGATTCATTCTTAGATGATTCTTTATCTTCATCGGCTTTACTTCTCGGAGGTTCGGTATGCTTCAGATGAGCATCAACCATCTTAAGTGTGGCAGTTTGAATGCACTCAAGCATTCCAGGTAAAGCAGCTTGCATACAATGTTCCATCTCCTTGGCGATGTTCACTTCTGGGTGTGCGAGCTGAACTGTTGGTCTATCGGGACCACTCCAGCTTTCAGTTGGCGTTGAAGTCATACCCTCAACTCGATTATCTTCCCGACCATTAATATTCATCGACCTTGTCACTCTCTTCGACATTCTATAGTAATGGACATTATGACCATTAACATGCTTATGCATATTATTTTATTATTTATACTGGTTCAATGGTTGAGACTCGTTCCATCATTAAAATGCACAAGCCATACATACAATTACTACTTGTAACTTTATTAATCAATTTTGCCAATTAATAACATTTATGCAGTATCATATATTAGTTTTCAAATAATTTAGACCACGTACCACATACGAGTAATAATGTACAATATACTTCTAGATATTAGGGTCAATCATGAAAATTTTCATAACAAAATGTGACATAAAGTCACATACCATGCATTGTTCGAGAGGGAAAGTTGATACGAAAAAATTTCCTATTACATCACCAAAAATTTGGGATAAGGTGAACCACCAGAACATGTCTTCCAAAATATCGACTAACAGAAGTATCCCAAAATGTACTGAATCAGCTAGAAAATAATAGCTATATATAGGAAATGAACTTTCAKATCTCTCTCTCGAAGGCAAACCTCACCCCTAAGGCATTTCCGGGAGRTATGGGTCCCTCATCCATTGCTCGAARGTTACAGACGGCTGGGAGTGCCACAGTGTGCTAACTCTCGGACCCCTTTTGTAGCACTGAACCCAGGCGGCAAGGTATTCTTTCACAACACCTACAAAATTTGCGGTTGATCTCTTATAGAAKCGAGACCTATCTCCAATGCGTCTAGTCCAAGTCCTAGYGRCTATTCTYCGCTCTTGCGCTAATTGCAACCTCAGTATGTGTCGTTCTTCCCGYAAGTTATCCCTTTYATTCAGYRCCTTAAGGTGTGCCCTTTGCAAATTATCAAGCCATCCTCTCATCTTCTCATTTTCTCTTAAGGATCGGGACAATCTACCCTTTGACTCCTCAATTGTTCCTTGAAGGGCCACTATCTTTTCTTCCAAATTTGAGCATGTAGGAGAGCTTGGCGTGTACTCTTCGGATGGCTCACACGAGGTTTCCTCTTGGATCGACCCCCGTGATAGCGTGCCCCGTGGGGGTGTTTGGTTGCCACCCGGAGTGCCTCGTCCCGAATTGTGCCCCACACTATGATGACTACCCACCGATTCGCCGTTTGGGCATAGCCCATAAGGTGTCCTCCGCCCTTCAGGCCCACGCCCGCGTCCTCTCCCCCGGTTGATGGCCCTAGTGTGTATCGTGTGCACCATCTTCCTACATACCATAAGAAAATCACTACGTTACCTATTGATAAAAATATCAAACTTCCTTATGATGCAAAAAAGTAATACCCCAAATTCTCATGTTCTAGAATCCTCATAGAGTTTAAGCTTAGGCTAAAAGAAGTCTTAACCTATTTCTCTTAAACAAAAGCTTTGATACCAACTTGTCACGCCCCGATATATTTTTTTTATATATAATTTCTTTCCTTTCGAGTGCCGTAACATCATTCTTAATAACATATGTTATGAACGAAAATACAACTTAATATTTCAGACACACATAATATATTTAACATAATATGTTACATAATAGTGGAAACGTAAAATATCTTAACATAATCAATGCTAAATAAAATGTCTAATCAAGCATGATTTCAAAACGTAGGTCCCTTCTTCCTCCTTTCACTCGTCTACTGACGAATGATACCTGAGATATATACATGTATAGTATAAGCAAAAAGCTTAGTGAATACAATATGGTTTCATGATCACATGCACACATAAAACAGTGTTTTAGCGTCTTTTAATTATAATCTTGCAAGTGCGGCCTCGGCTCGTCACTTTTCTTTGCGTATGTGGCGTATTCTATGGATGAGAACTTCAAGACCTCGAAATTGCAAGCCCTCCTTTCATGTCCAACCCATCCCGTACGGTAGACGAATCTTGCCGAATCATACTAGTTGCATATCATTTATTTGCAATACTCACTCATTAATGCAAATCTCATCGTGACATGCAACATACATCTCATGCAAGTGACAACGTAAATCACATATGCATCATCATCATCATTCTTTTCACCTTATACACATACTTGAATATCATATCGATAATAACAAGTCATCATAATCCTTCTCGTCAACATCACCTTTCATATCATGCATGTATTTAAATATCATGCACATCAATGTAATCAAGTTATCATCATATGCATATAAACATATCACGCATATGTCATGGATAAAATACTTTTATAATAATCATGTATATATCCCATAAAATCGCATAAAGTACTCACCTTGAAGTGTTAACGTTCAGTAGGCTTTTCTCTCACAAGCGGCAACCTATATGATAATTATACCATGATATCTCATTAACATCTAAATTTCTCCAAAAGTCAACAAAGTCAACTATTGTCATTCT
>NC_037532.1:18138481-18144814 GCF_001531365.2 Cynara cardunculus var. scolymus
CGAACATTAAACTTATTTTGAGATTTTGATTACTACCTCCTCAACTAAAAACATAAATATTTTATCACCTCAAACGAATTTAGTAAATTGAACATTATCTATATAAAGACCCGTACGATATACATATATATATATATATATATATAAATTTTGGGTTTTACATGAAGTATGTTATTTGAATAGCTGAATGTTTGGCTTGAAAAGTGGAAAGGTGCTGGTAATATGTTTCTATTTGTTCATATATTTGTTATATATATGAAAAGGTTATTTTGTACAAAGTTTTGGTGATTTTCACCCTACAATAACATAAATAGGGTAACTCACTAGACCTTTCGGTCTAACCCTCGTTTTGTGATTTTAAATATGTATTGCAGGAGGTACGGACGGTAAGGAGAAGGGGAAAATGTGATATTTTCCTATATGCATATCTACATGAAGAATTGTCTATGATGTATAGTTTTGGTTGATGAACGATGATTAGTACAAGAAATGTATTTTGAATTTTTGGGATATGTATTTTGTATGGTAAATTCTTGTACTAAGGGACCTAAGTGGTACATAAACATGTATTTCTTCCGTATGAAGTATGTGTTACATGCAATGTGTGGTATGGGGTGTTACAGAAAGTGGTATCAGAGCCTGAGTTTAAGGGATCTAGGTATTTAACAGCATGATACCTAGACTTAAACTGTTTTATTGCATGTTAAGGGTCTCGGACATAGTTAGCTCAATTGGAAATAAATACGATGAGTTGAAAGAACAGTGTGTAAGGTAAATTTTAATTACATTTGGCCAGTGTAATTAAAAATTTACAGGTACACATCTGAACTTAAACACATTATTATATTGGGAATGTGAATACGTGATTATTAACACTAAAATATGAAGATGTCTAGCTGAACTAGAAGATCTGAAAGAACGGCTCGTCCAGAGTCTGAAGAAAGGGAAGAGTCACCTGTCAAATTTTCGACTGGCACATCTGAAATCAGAGGTCGAGGAAGACTAAGGGGACGAGGCAGAGGAAGAAGCCAGTCTCAAGGAAGGGATCAAACTGGAATTCATTCTGAACCTGAAGAATCCCATTCTGGGAATGTTCAGGAGAGATTGGTGCCACATCCTGAATACATAACCAGGGACATGTTGGCTGAAGAAATGGGGAAGTTACGAGAAACTCTGACTTCTATCATGAGAGTACCAACTAGGGTAAAAACAGAAAGAGTATAAATTCATCCCTCGGTACCGGTTACTCACAACAAGGAGGGAGATATTAAGATGTTTTTGGCATGCAAGCCACCAATATTTTCTGGAGAAAGGGATCCAGTAAAAGCCATATGCTAGATCAAAGAAATGGAATCTGTGAGCAACACCATTCGGTGTCCGGAAACAGATAAAGTTCGATTTGTTGTTTCTGTATTAGAATCAAATGCTTTGTTCTAGTGGGAAGTTGAATCATCGGCCAAAACAGATGTTTTACAATCATTGTCTTAAGCAGAATTTGTGGACCAATTCAAGAATCAGTTTTATCCTAAAACTGTTGTTAGACAAATGGAGGAAGATTTTCTAAAATTGAAACAAGGAAATGAAACAGTTCGGGAGTATACCGAGAGATTTATTGAATACTCTCGCTTTGCTAAACACTATGTTTCAACAGAATCCAGAAAAATAGAAATGTATATTTGGGGTTTGAAACCCTCAGTCAGAGAGTTTGTAATTGTCATGAATCAAATGAGTTCACATATGAACTCATTTGTCGCCTATTTATAAAAATTATGAAACCACCCCTCCATCTTCCACAATACCCATGTGTATAATTATCTTGTGGTTCACGGTTAAAGTCGCAAATGTTGACCAAATGAAAGCTAGGATCACTTCTTTACTTATCAAATATTTACCGCTTCTCAAATAAACCTTTCCATATATATATATATATATATGATGTAATCAAATGAGAACAACAAAAAGGTTGAGAACCTTGAGAACTAATCTCAACCATCTAATCTTTCTAATCTAACAACCTTAATTAATGTTCCATCTATAATTACGAAAGGATATGATGATAATTTTTTCTTTTCTTGATTATTTTTTGTTTCCCTTTTTTATAGATATCAAAATATTTTGTTTTAACTCAATCTTATGCAATGTAATTTATATGTAATAATTATATATTTAATTTTCATTAATTGATATTAATCTTTCATATTCCATTAGTTTATTATATTATTAATTTTATTTCACCCGTTTACTTTCTTATATACATTATTTACTGATAACAACATATACTTTTTTAAAATATATTTGACTATTTTAAATAATAAAAATATAATATGAGAAAATAAATATAGTAAATGTAAAAAATTTATAATGAAAACATCATCTGAAAACACTAAAGTTTTATTTTAGGCAATTTTTTAATATTGTTTGACAATGTGAAAACAAAACAAAGTAGGTGTGAAATGTGATTTGAAACATTAAAGTGTTCTTTCATATTGTGAAACAACATAATGTTGCTAATGTTAAACAATAAATTGTTGGTGAAAGAATGTAGTGTTGTTTCCATTTTGTAAACAAAACAAAAGTTGACATGAAATGAGATGTAAAACACTAAAGTGTTGTTTCATATTTTGAAATAACATAAGGTTGCTTATGTGAAACAATGTAATGTTGTTTTACAAGGTGAAACAATATAGTGTTGTGTCAAATGGTGAAAATTATAATGTTGTTTCATCATGTGAAAAGAAACAAAAAAAATACATGAAATATGATGTGAAATACTAAAGTGTTATGAAATAACATACGAATTAAATCACTTTTATTGTATTATGTAAAAATTGAAATTATTGAAAAAAAAAAATAAAATAACGATACTAGTGTCAAATTAAAGAAAATAAAGCGTTCATTTTTTATATAAATTTTTTTATTTAGAAGTTTATTTTAATTAATATAATTTTGATTTAAAATATTATTGGAATTAATATAATTTTTGTAGACGTCATTGTTAAATTTTGTTGACTATGGAATGGATGTTAAATGCCTAGAATGTCGTTTTCAACTTGTCATTTATCTAATAATTAGTTTTAAATTTCAAAAATATCACAAAAATATCATCGTTATTAATAACCGTAGATTAAATTCAGTTAATGAAATATGGTTGGTCCTTACGATACTCAATTTTTTTTATCCTCACATGATTTAACCCTTTTCAACTTGTCAAATGTTATTTTGAGAAGTGGTAAATATTTTAGAAATAAAGAAGTGATCTTAGTCCTTCTTACGGTCAATATTAGATTTGACTGGTCAATAATTATAGTTTTGACTGGTCAAAAATTGCGTCTATACGAAAAATTGAGAGGGTAATCTCTTAACTTTTACAAATAAATGGCAAACGGTTTAATATAAAAACCGTGATTCAAATACGAACTATATGTTCATATATGAACTATTTTAACTGATTCACATATGAACCTTTGTGATTCATATATAAACAAATTAACTGGTTCATATGTGAATTAATTAACTTATTCATATGTGAACTAATTAACTGATTCATATATGAACCTGTCGGTTCAAATTCAAATCAATTAACTAGTTCACATGTGAACTAATTAATGAGTTCACATATGAACATATAGTTTATAGATGAATTTTTTTTGTCGTCTATTTGTAAAAGTTATGAAACTACTGTTCTATCTTCACCGTACCCATGCAAGGAAATATCTGGTGCTAAAATCATTTCTTTACTTCTCAAATTAACCTTTCTATATATATATATATAGGTTTAGGTTCACGTGAGACAAAAGAGTTTTTTGTGAGACCCGTAAGACTAATTTATGTTCATTAATCAACTTTATAAGCTAATAATCTAATAGTCTAAAGTTGTACGGTGACAATTTTGTGATTATTGAAAAATCTCGTGTCAATTTTGTGATTATGAAGGTTGAGATTGTAGATCTAATCCAAGGGTTGAGAATTGGTCTTACGGGTCTCACGAAAAATATTTGGTCTCACATGATCCCAAGTCTATATATATATATATAGAGAAAGAGAGAGGCAAGTTAGATTACAAACCGTCTGATTCGTGAAAACTATGCAAACCATTTTCAACCAATATGAGATTTCCGTTTTTTATTCTTTAATTTTAATAAGTAAGGGTATAATTATCATTTTACTGTATAATGGTTAATATTGGAAATGATTTAATTATTTTTAAATATGAAAACGTAAATATAAAAACCGTTTATATGGAAGGTGTAAATCAATTGTTTTTAAATATAATATTAAAAATGATTTAATCATTTTTCAATATGAAAGCGTAAATATAGAAACCGTTTATACGGAATGTGTAAATCAATTGTTTGTAAATATAAAACAGTAAAACAGTGAAATAGTTGCATACAATAAAGAAGAGAGATTAATACGGTTTCATAATGTGAAACAGATTCATACAGTGAAACAGATTCACACATGTGAATAAATACTATGAAACAGATTCATACAATGAAGAAATACATGTTCATCTAGTTAAGAAATACATATTAATACAGTGATGAAATAATATTTTTCATACAGTGAAATAGTTGCATACAGTGATGAAATACAGTGAAATACAGTTTCATTCAGTGAAATAGTTGCATACAGTGAAAAGGACAGTGATGAAATAAAGTTTCATACAGTGAAACAGATTCATATGGGTGATTTGCCGATTTTGCCCTTCTTTAATTAAAAATTAAACCTTTTTAATTTCCTAATATAACACTATTTAATCTTGACCATTGATCAAGAAAATGGATGAATGAGATTGGTTTATAGGGTTTTCATAAATGAGGATGATTTGCAATTCATCGTTCCTATCTGTATATATATATAGGGAAGGGTTCAAACGAGAACCTCTGTGATTTACGAGAATGCAAGAACAACCTATTAACCTCATATTGTGATAAAAATTAAAATTAAAAGATTTTTGAAATTAAAATTAAAATTTAAAAAGATTCAAAAAAAAATTGAGATTCAAAAGGGTAATAATGGGAATCAATATCATAAAATCTTAAACACGAGTACAATAATCCTCAAAATTAGAGTGATTATTCTTATCTTATTAGGTATCGATTATGATTTCAAGGAGAAATCAACAAACAAAGAAGCCGTAAAGTCGTAGGAATCAAACATCAAACAATAATCGATCAAAGAGAAGTGTTTGCATACAACAATCGAACATCAAGAAGAAGGAACACAGTTTATTCAAGGTATCTTTCACAATTATTCGATTTGAACATGTTTTCATTCGATCAGGATTAGTTTATCACACATTTATCACAACAAATTACTGACGAAATCAATTAAACGATTTTGTGTGATATGGGTGTGATAATCATGTGATATCAATATCACTCGATTTGATCATGGTTTCGATGGGTTAGATTAGACATTATCACAATGATTTCAGATGTTTTCGATAGGTTAGGATTAGACAATCACACAATTATCACACCATTATCACATTTCCTGGATCACTGATAATTGTTTGGATCGATATGCACAAAAACGTTATCACATTTATCACACCATTATCACATTTCCTGATAATTGTTTGGATCGATATGCACAAATAATTGTTTCTGTTATATGATTTGATCGATCAATATCTATGAGCTGGTAGATATATATCACGAAAATTATGGGATGTTTATCATATGTGATAGACATCAAAATTTTCAATTACAAAACTACAAAACATTAAACTCAAATCAACATATACCAATAACTATAAATGGACAAAAAATGTTTACATTCACAATTCTATGTACCTTTTATCACATGTGAAAGCCCAAAATATCATTCATGAAAATTGATGGCATATTTTAATGTTATCATGCTATTATCGTACCTTCCTCGTCATTATCAGAACTGTTTTCAAAAAATTTGTCTTAAAAAAAAACAATCTTGAGAAAAGCCCCCGAAATCGTTTTTCGAATAACTCGATCTTGTACAAACTTCCTTACCAACAACATTCAAGTCCTCCATTCTAGATCGACAAAAATATGGATACTATGAACGATATGAAGAAAAAGAGATAAGAAAGTCGATTGTCAACGTACTATGAACGATCTAGGGAACAAAATGAGATAAGAAAACTAACCAGAGAAAAAATCATGGATACGTAATCAATCAAAGGGATAATTACAATTAATTAAAATAAAATAAAAACTATAAAAATTATTTAATTACATTACTGTCTTATTAATTTATTTATATTTAAAAAAGTTTGAGGTTATTGGGTTGTTCTCGCGTTCAGGAGTTCTCGTTTGAACCTCCACCTCTCTCTCTCTCTCTCTCTCT
>NC_037532.1:18145264-18146436 GCF_001531365.2 Cynara cardunculus var. scolymus
TGATCACTCCTCTCTCTCTCTCTCTCTCTCTCTCTCTCTCTCTCTATATATATATATATATATATATATATATATATATATCTTTACCTTTGGTGAGTATTAACCTTTTACATGGAAGGAATTAAGGATTTACTGATAATTGGATACCACTGTACCAATTATCATATGGTAATTGTCACTTTGTGCGTACTAAACGACCTAATTCTACGCCCGCGGATTAATCATCCAAGATAATGTGCTATCAAACATCAAAAATAAATTGGAACCTTACTCCCCTATACCCTAAGGATACAACCTCATAACTAAAAATGAACACGTCTTCGAACCCATCCTTGCTCTTAAGGAAGAGACAGATGACCATGCTTCCACGGTTCTCTTACCTTATTTAGAAAGTATATTTTCTATCTGAGGACATGTAGGGTGGTAGAAAAAGACTTTTCATGTCACAAATTCACTATGATAAAGTCGGGTTTATAGGATGCAACATTCCGGTCCCCGTTATCAAAATTTCTAGATCTGTTGTTGTACTGTTATCCTTCCAACTACTTGTCGTGAATATCGACCTATGAGGGTTAACAACACGTGGAAGACGTGTTTGGCCGCTTGATGCCGCCAATAAAACGTCTCAATATTGTCATACCACCAAGCACCTATTCGATAATTAACATTCTTGAAAGTAGGAACTCTATTAGTTTAAAGGTTTTTATTACTCAATATGTACTGAGATTCATAAATTTTGTTCATAAAATAACATTTAATACTGACAGAATTAGTAATATCATTCGTGAACGTATCGAGAAATATAATAAAAAAGTATATACGGTAAATTCGTTGGGAAATTAATTATCATCGCCAAGATTTCCGTCAGAGATCTTTATTTCTGACGAATATAACCGCCGAAAATGATACACTGATTGATAGTTAAATATCGATTTCGTAATTCAAGTAGGTAGGTGATGGCATTTGAATTTTGAAACCCAATTTCGTGTCTTTGTATTTGGGTTGAACTAATGTGGATTTTGTTATCATCTACTTGTAGGCGTATTTATGACAAATATTTTTTTTATAGTAAAAAAAGTTTTCGTTTTATTTTTCAATTAAAATAATAATAAACAAACGTCATATTTGATAAATATTATTAGTTAAAATTTATTATTATTTTTATCATGTTT
>NC_037532.1:18147984-18171856 GCF_001531365.2 Cynara cardunculus var. scolymus
AGATTAGGTTGAATATACATGAACACAGATTAGGTTAAATTCTTCAATTTTGACAGATTAGGTTGAATATACATGAACACAGATTAGGTTAAAAAAATTATACGAAGTATTAGAAACCAAATCCTACAAACCAAATAGAGGAATGGATTTCAAATCCAATCCAAATCCTGCAAACCAAACACATGATGGATTTTAAATCCAATCTAATCCAAATCCCATGGAATCCAAATCCCTCCTGGGAATCCAAATCCCTCAAAAACATTCCTGCAAACCAAACGCACCCCTAAAACTTTTATACTATGACGGGGTATGAAGCAGTGACTCGTACCACCACACCAGGGGAAGGTAGTGTTAAACTCTAGACCTCCCACATGTTATGCAAAAATGTCCAACTCTTTGCATGCTAAATTATATGGGTGCAACATATATACACGCACATATGTATACATACAATGTTGGTTTCCGGTGAGGATGGAAGTTATGGTGAGAAGAGATCTCCACCTTTAAATCAATCCTAATTCAATGTCAACACTAATGAGGTGCACCAAATCAATTCTCTTTTAAAACGCAATTCATGGGTGGTCATGAGATTAAAAGTGATCAAGAGTTCAAATCTTTTCTTAGGCTTCTCAACATAACTTCCCTTTTCACACTATCCTTCACCTATACATACATATATGAGGTTGGGTTCCAGTGAGAAGGAAAGTTAAGGTGAAAAGTGTAAGAAGTGATCTCCACCGTTGGATGCAAATTAAGATGAGATGCACCAGATCATTCTCCGTATCAAGATGATTATTGAATGAGTTTGAGATTAAAGGTGATCAAAGATCTAGATATTTTCTTACATTTTTCATCTTAACTCTTCTTCTCAAACTAAAATGGTAAAAAAGTTGAGAATGCTATAAAGATGAATTAACCAATGAAAAAGTACAACAACGTGGATGTCAAACTAAAGAGAATAAAATGCTTTTTTTTTTTTGTTCTAATGTGTTTGCCTCCACCTCATGTTATATTTTACTGATTTTTTATTAAAAATCCAGGATTTTTTGTTTAAAAAAATGTGGTTGTAACCACTTTTTTAATCAGATCCGTTAAATCATTTCATCTAACGGTTGAGGATGACTCGTGTCAAATACTATGATTTTCCGTTCATTTAATGCAATGTAGTTAAATTTTATCATATCAGATTTTTATTTGAATGACCAAACTAAAGCCATATTTCTGTGAGAATATTTATGGTATTTTGCATTTTGACAATATCATTGATAGCTTAGAACATTATAAGCAAGCTTGGGATTCAGATCGGGATCTTTAGGTGGTGGTTGGTCGCTCTATTTCCAAACAGATTTGTCTTATATGTCAGATTCTCATTCCAATTTCTGTCAACAAAACACATGGTCAAACCAGATTAAATTTCATTTCAGTTCCTTTGTAAGATTCCAATACTGACATATTCTATTTTGTAAACCAAACGCCACCTTAAACTCCCGAACAAGTCTTAACCACTTAAACAAGTAACTGTGATACTACAAAAATAAAATTCTCATCAAGCAACCGATTCAAATTTAGTGAAACATGTTATTGATGGATTGTTATTGCCAACAGATGCTTTTTGGTCATGGTCGACAATTATTTCAACGCCACGATTGAAAGCATTTGAGCCAAAATGGCATGATATTGTCATCTTATAAGAAAAAAAAAGTAATGTGTAGAATATGGGAAGAAAATTGGAACACGAAATAATGTGGAATATGTAAAAAATTCGAACTAAAAACAGTATCAAACACGAAGAAAACTGAAACATGAAATAATATCGAAATCTCAAATTATACCAATTTTTTTTAATTAACCTGAATATCTAACCCGCTATGCGAGCCGACTAATCCCTAGGCGACTATCTGCTTTGCAGGTAGTCCGAAGTCACCACATTTGAACCTTCGTGTCCACAAGGGGATTTTTATTCTTTCTTGGATTTGAACCTAGGACCTCTAGGCACTTTTGACCTTTGGAACTCAAGCTCAAATCAATCAGGCACCACCCTTGTTTGAGAGTAGTTAGTAGAAATTTAGAAAAAACTCAAAATCTAATTATATGTTCACGTATAATCATTTTTTCTTTGTCACATCATTGCTAACTCAACAAGTTATAAACCAGTAAAACTCAACTATAATACTTACTAGAACCTCAATTTTTGTTAAATTTAATGTGGATATATAAGTAAAAAATAAAAATAAAAAACTAATAAAACGACAATGACTTAATAATTAAAACAAGAACTAAAGTTTTTGTATAAGAATTCACAAAATGTTATCATTTATAAGAGCCCTACACTATGATAGTGACTAAAAACTTTACGAAAGTAGCCTAGTGATTTTTCTCCAACTTTGGAAATTCTTCAAAAGTTTTACCGGGCACTGCTATTTGCACCCCGTTTAATGTCAGAATCAGGTCAAGTCATGCATTAAGAAATGTAAAAAGTGGATTTTGATTTTGATGTGTGTGTGTGTGTGTGTGTGAGGAGGAAAGTACTAGGTCAGGGTGTAATTAGTCTCCCCCGCTCCATTTTGTTATAGGTGATGGTATATACACTTTTTTTTTTTTATGTATAAATCAAGTCCAATCATACATTATAGTGTAAAAAGTAATTTTTGACTTTGATGTATGTAAGTAGAAAATTATCAGTAGGGATGGATATAGCAATATTTAGCGGTGCATTTCGTCCATCTTACTTATTCTCAAAAAATTATGTCCAATCAATCGATGAAATCAAATTAAAGAGAGCAAAAGTATTCTCGTCATATTATTGAATATTTTAATAATATAATTAATGTTGAAATATTAAAAAAAAATATTACGTATAAGTTAAATACCGAACAAAGTAACAAAACCAAATTAAATATATTTGATTCAAAAATTGGGTCCAAGAAAATGTGATATAAGCAAACCTGTTTTCTACCCTAAAAGGTAGCAAACAATATCCAAACAGAATGACTAAACTAAATCGAACCAAACCAAACCAAACAAACTAGTATCTCTCATTCGAAAATAGGTTCATAGAAAATGAGAATATGCAAACACCTTCTCTATCCCAAAAGGTAGAGCCAGCCTCTATCTCCGTAAAGATTCCTAATGAAATCCAAACAGAATAACAAAACCAACCAAATAACCCAATATATCTCATTTGAAAATAGGATAAATACAATCTTATTCTCTACCCCCAAAAGGATCTGTTCCCGGGAGTACCCTAAAAAAAAGCAACCTTTGCTCTCCTCAGCCATTTCGGGTCTCCAACTATTGGAGATCCCATTTCCACACCAACTCAAGATATGCTTAGTGGACTATATGTCTTAACGAGTGGAAATCGTCGGTAAAGACGCTTGAGAAAATCCAAACTATCAAATACATCTCATTCGAAAATAAGGTCCAAGAAGATGAGATATACGTAAAGTCGTTCCGTACCCGAAAAAGGTAAGATTAAGACCCTAACAGAATCCAAACAGAAACATTACCCCCAAAAAGATTTGAGTTAAAACCCCTACAACAACATTGCTTTGATAGTTCCTATTATTCATTAGAGATTTAACTAGTATAGTATAGTATAGTATAGTATAAGTATAGTAAGATGGTGATGCAAAAGGGTTCTAAGATGTTAATCATACATATTCTTAATACAATCTAATTCTCAAAATGCACATAAATCTCTTTAAACTTTTTCTTCAAACACAACTTTACATCCTATAAACCTCGTATTTTGCTACTCTGAAACCACTCGATTGATCGGACCGCGCCTACAAAAATTGGAGAATTCAAGATTCATGTTCACTTACGTGATCATCTGATACCGTCCCTTCAGATGAAACCTCCTCCTTCGTTGCTGTTGTCTCCTGTAAAATCATTTCACTTTCCTGATTTGGATTTGGTGGTGAAGATGGCGCCACCACCGGAGTTTGGTCAACAGGTGGTGGTACATTGAGGTCTGGTTCGGTACCTGAAGTCGAAGCAACATGTTCCTCTGGTTGATGGCTAGTTCCAGGGATATCTGGCAGCGATTGGTGGCTAGTTCCAGGGATATCTGGCAGCGATTGGTGGCTAGTTCCAGGGATATCTGGCAGCGATTGGTGGCTAGTTCCAGGGATATCTGGCAGCGATTGGTGGCTAGTTYCAGGGAYATCTGGYRGYGATTGGTGGCTAAGACCATGAGAGTGGTGGCGCTTCTTCTTCTTGAAAATGCGGCGAGGGTCTTTGGGTGGAGAAGGTGGCAAACCGGGAGGAATAAATGGAGGAATGGTTGGTATTTCATCTCCGTATAGCAAACGAACTGACTCAGCTATGGCGGAGACTGTTGGCGGCAATTCAGGCTCCAGTGGTCTGGCAGGAACACCACCACCACCAACTGCTTTACGAAGCCAATGAGGTAACTTGTTTTCAGATGAACCACTACCGCCAGCCTCATCTTTTCCCTTCGGATTACCAACATTCTCAAGAAAATTTGGCATTTTCCGATTCAGATGCTGTGCTTCATCTTTTTGCGGTGAATCAAATAAGCCCGAGCCATTCAAACCAAAAGTTCCGCACCTATTGGTCACAAACGGATTGGGAAGAAGATGTTGATTTGATCTATCAGAAGGCCCAGCAGACAATGATCCACCAGAAAAGTTCACCGGAAACCGTTCAAGATTCCATGTCGGGATTCGAGGGAGATGCTCATTTTCGAACCCAACTGGATTCGGCTTCTCGGTGGGAAGATCATCCAATCCCAGTTTCATTTGTGTCAGATGGGGTTGAATACCGAGTGGAGAACCAGCAAACCGGCTTTTATGCAATGCCCGTTTCATCATTCCATCAGAAATGCCTAAAAAACCCGGAGATTTCCCAGATTTTGAAGCTTTCGACTGTTTTTGGGTCGGCATATCCAAGATCTTGAGCTGTTCTTCCTCCCATCTTGCCGCCAAATCTTCAGCAGTCCTAAATCTTGAAAATTTAAGCCGATTATCGCGAAGCATAGCATCCCAACCACCCCGCCCATGTCTACGAACACCAATCCACAAGAAATCAAGTTCATCTTCAGACCAAAAATCTTTAACAAGTTTCCTTTTAAGTAGATTGTTTGATCCTGAACCCGTTCGCATCATTATATTCTCAAGAACTTTCCGGTGGTTTTCTGGCAACGACGAGAAAACAGGAGGCATCTGACCCAAACCCAACATGGGGGGAGGTGGCACATCCATCTCTTGTTGATTATCTTTTCGGAATCTCAAATTGGACAACATTGGGATCGTCGGGAAGTCATGAAGAGCTACGCTCGATTCACCAATCGATCTCCCCAAAGTTAAACTGGGAAACAAGTCGTGTTGGTTTCTCCCGGGTGAGGGTAGTCTAGGCAAGTCAAAGGGTAATCTGGGCAATGCCATCAGAGCCGAGCTTTCTGAAGCCTCATCAATTTTCCCTGGAGGCGGGATGAAGGTGTGCTACAACGAGATATAGATAATCAGAATCAATCAATTACACTTTTTTCCGGTCCAAAATAAATGTCCATGAAACAATTTTAGAAACGTGTAATTATTACACTTTTTAATTAACAAACGACAAATTTACCATTAATAACAGAAAGTTGATACTTGTTTTAATACAAATAAAAATAGAAATGCTCATACTTATTTTGAGACGGAGGGGGTAGCAACCAGCAAAATAAAATGAGAGAGAGAGAGAGAGAGAGAGCATACCGGAGCGAATGGAGATAGACCCGTCTTTAGTTCATATTGGAGAACGTTAAAATCGGCATCTGGATGTTTAGATTTGACCGAGGCGGTTCCACAAGTTTTTGCAGCCTCCTCATTGAAGGGTCCAGAGCAAGGAGCTAGATGAAACGGGAAGTCGAGACCGATCACATGCTTGTCCTGTCTACTAGAAGATCTTGAAGAATTTCTATTAGCCGACTCCATCAGCTTCGCATTTGGAGCACATAGCCCAAGAACAGGAAGCAACTTGCCACTTCGCACCAACTCTTTCCCCTATAAAGAACAAAGATTTGGTCAGAAAGTATATATACAACGTTGGTCAAAAGGATTAACCGGGAAAGTTCATTTAGGAACTGTATATATTTTGAGAATTAACTATTCTTGATGAATATACCCTGAATATTCATCATGATATCATGCATTTTCACTATTCATAATATTTATCATTGTATTCATTATGAATACTTGGTGAATATACCTAAAAGATTTACGGTTCAACCTGGTTTATGAGTTGGTACCTTGCCAGGGTTCGGATCTGGATCGGTCTTGCTCTTTGGTGGATCCAATGTTTGACTTGGGTTGTCTTCTTGGTCTTCATTTTGACCGTTAAAGGTGGATCCTTCAATGGGAAGGGATTCTCTGAATGCTTTCATCCGGGCCAATCTGTCCTTTTGTCTAGCTCGAAGCTTACCACTGTAAAAACAACATACTTCATCATGATAAGGCCAGCTGATTACTATTTAATAATACCACCAAATAACAAGCACTTGATATTGTGAAGCGCATGGAATTCTTTTCTTTATTTTTGTAGCTTTTAGGGGTGAATGGATAGTCGCTCTACTCTTCAGGACAGAGGTCAGGTATGCATACATCTTCTTAGATAGTCAATCCACTCTAGTCTGAAACCTCTTCTTAGAGCATCTCCAATGGATTATCTACAATAGAGAAAATGGAGATTTTCTTCTCTATTTTGCTCCAGCGGATTCTCTATATTGTTCTCTAAAATAGCGAAAACTTTCAAGTTTAGAGAATGTTCTAAACCTTATTGTCTGGAGAGAAAAATGATTTTTTTATTCTTTCCCACCAATATAGTTGAATTATTATTATTTTCAATAAATATTATAATAAATGTATTCGGATGATAAAATAATAAAATGTTATATTAATATAATTAATACTGAAATCTTGAAATAGAGAATCCATTGGAGTTGAGTGATTTCTTTGTAGAGATTTTAACTTATGGTTCTCTATTCTCGAGAGAAAGTATAGAGAATTTGTTGGAGATGCTATTATACTATCTTGCTACGTTCGAAATGCAACAATATCAAAAGGCGCTTTCCGCACTTCTTCAATGTATCTTTTTCTTCTCGGAAGCACTCTACTCCTACTCGGGTCATTTAGTTATATAACCTTAAACGACATTTCAATTAAATCCATGACCCCCTGACCTATTAAAAAAATGGTTTCACACTCATCAGAAGATTATGAATTTAATTAAGGTTATAATACCTAAATATCTCCTACTCATAATACTACCTCAGCACCCGTCATGGATCACCAACTCATACATATTTTCAATAAAAATCAAGGTGTAATATTAAACAAAAGTAAGATAAATGGAGGAATAAAATTAACATAAAAGAACGAAATAACGTTTAAGAAAAAGAAGAATAATTTAAAAAAAAAAGATAAGAAAACTCACAACTTGATTTTTAGAGCTTTTCCTGCGGGTGTATACTCTCGCTCTGGCTCTGGTTCGGGCTCCTCATCAGCACCATTCTGCAGAGATCCCCAAATGGAACAAATAAGGCCACTTCAGTTGAAATTTCTGAACCACAATATGATAATAATGTGATCAACTTACACATAGAACAAATCGACACTGCATAAGGAAGTCAGATTATAATCTTTTGTTCAGTATTGTTATGTAGATGCCCGCATAAATCAAACAAACTTGAACGAAAGGACTGATGTATACATGCATATATACAATAGAAACTTTCTTAAATCCTAAAGTTACCTGATTCAATGTTTCGATAGGCTGTGGAGCATATGCTTCCCTGTATGAAACAGCTTTTCTTACCCTTTTCCCTCGACCAAGAGCTGCTTCCTCCTCACTTTGGTACTTCTCCCATCTGCATATCCATTAGAGGATTACTTAATATTTTGATATATGTCATAACCCCATTTGCAATATTTCCTCATATTACAAACTTGTGTTATTGGTGTTTTACGGTTACAGCTAGCAGTGTTCATCAAAATCGCCCACACAGCACCACACTGCACCGCAACATGCGGTTCAGAACCTTTTTTTTTGTTAACCATGGGTGTCCGAGCCACCTCAACTAATCCCAGGGGATCTGAAAAATCCCAAGTGGCCTTGCAAGACTCGAACTGGTGACCTTTGAGGAGGATCCGTAAAGGCCCAAGCCTTATTGCAGTTTAGAACTTCCAAGGTGCGGTTTGCGGTTTTGAATCATCAAAAGGCGGTTTTTGTGAACAATGGGTGTCGGAGCCAGCTTGCACGCACCTCAACTAATCCCAAGGGCCCCGGAGAACGGCTTGGAAAATCCCCAGCGGCCTTGCAGGACTCGAACCGGTGTCCTCTGAGGAGGATGCCCAAAGGCCCAAGCCTTATTGCGGTTTAGAACTTTTACAGTGCGGTTAGAGGTTTTGAATTATCAAATGGCGGTTCAAACCGCACCGCACCGCATATTTTATATATATATATATGTAAAATATGTACGTAATCATTTATCAAATGAAATAGTTAATACATTATTGATCATTAATTAATTTTTTCATTTTTCCTTTTAAGTTTCACATTACAGATTCCTTATTTGAGTTATTTTCTTTTGTCTTATGTCAAACATCATGGTTGAATTTAATTTGAAGTTAACTTTTCAGATGTATTAGGATTATTACCGAACTCTTTGGTTTGTGTTACACTATTTTAATTACGCATTTCGTACGTATTAGAGTTTTTTATTGTATGGAATATGGGAAAATCATCGACGAATTTATTTTGAAGTTGTGTTTTTATAATTATTGGATTGAAGTGCGTTAGGTACAACCGTACAAACTGCACCATGCAATGCAGTTTTTTGCGGTTTGAGGATATGCGTTGTGATTTTCCCCTAGTTTCAGCCACAAGCAAATGAATTATTCAATTAGCTTTAATCTTCTATTCTTAAGCTATGTTCTTTGTTTAATACTTTAGTATATTCAACCGATGGTGCTTAATGTGTATCATATTGTTTTAAGATCCACTTTTGAGTTTTTCTGTTTGGCTGTTTGGTGTGTTGCTTCGTTAATCATTTTCGGCTCTAGCACCATCACTAGAAACATTATATTTACAAAATTAGCATAAAATTGATCTGCCTCCAGAGTCATTCAGTTTTGAAGAAGTCCATTTATAGCATGAAGTTAAGACATCAAAGTAGTAATACATCGATCATGGACCAGAGAAATAGCAACGAGATTGTAATGAGGAAGTTCAAAAAGTACCACTTGCCTCACTCTCAGAAGCCTGTCCCATTCATTCTCTTCGGTAACATTTCCGGAATTATCCTCTTTCTTTTCCAAATTCTGAGCAGTGCTACCATCAATGATTGCCGAAGGTGACTCAGTTCCTCCTTCTTCTGTTGGTTCATCATTCCAATCCAGAGACTAGTTCAAAAGAGGATGAGAAACAATGAATACATAAGAGATTTTGAAAATAATTCCATACTAAATAAACGATGAACAAGCATATTTACAAAAGAGGCACACTCCCTGTGTCCCAAAATAAATGCAACAAGTCCAATTCCAGGATGTTGAACAATTGGTGCTTTTTTCTTCTTTAGCAAAGTTTTGCTTCAGCATTACTAATTTGCCCTTCAGTGATATGAATGGCATTAATTTTGGCCACCAAAAGATAATTATATTGTCAATATCGGGAGACAATTTTGATATTTGACAAATAGTTAAACGCTTCCACCAAACAGCACGGCTTGCCAAATCTTACATATATTTTAGAGCACATGAAGTAGGATGTTAAGTACTAATTATTAACCAAAGAGGCACAAAGCTATGAGGAGAAACATGTATACATGTACCTGTTTCTCTTTTGAGTTTTAAGGTCTAAAGTGTTTCAATTTACAAAAAGATGACCAAAGTAGCCTCCACAAATCTTAGCTATCGGCATAAATTGAAGCTAAAAAAGTGTTCTCTTAAATGGTAACATCAAAGGCAAATCTTTGCGTTCTTGATGTTCAGGGATGCAAAGACAAGCAATGACTCAATAACCTACCTAAACCTTGCCAACCAAGAAGGCCACCTTCATACACATAGGGGGGATTTGGTTTGATGGAATGGTTTCTAGGGATTTCGATTTCGTGGAAGGATTTGGAAATGGAGGGATTTGGGTTTGGAAGGATTTAAATCTTTGGTGTGTTTGGATGATAGGATTTGGAATGGAATTGAATTCCATTTTGTACAAATAATTTATAAAAACAAATTATAAAATTACCTTTTTATTAATTGATTATTACAAAACAAATGTTTCAACATATTTTTAAATACTATTACACATAAATCCTACAAAATCCTACGAAATACCAACAAACCTCATGGGATTTCTAAATCACATGTTTGTGGGATCTCATTGATTTCAAATCAAATCCAAGCAATCCTTCAAACTAAACATAGGATTGGAATGGAATTGAATTCTAAATCCTATCCAATCCTACACACCAAAGAAGGCCTTAGGTTGGTTTGCGGGATTTGATAGGATTTGAAATTGAATTCCATTACAATTGTATGTTTGGTTTGAAGGAATGCTTGGATTTGAAATCCCACAAACATGAGATTTAGAAATCCCATAGGAGTAGTTGGTATGCCATGGTACTTCATAAGATCTGCTTGTAATAGTGTTTTAGAATATGTTTAAAGCACTTGTTTTGTAATAATCAATTAATAAAAAGGTAAATTAATTATTTTTATAATTTGTTTTTATAAAAAATGAAATTAAATTTCATTCCAAATCCCACAAATCAAACACACCAAAGATTCCAATTCCCTTAGTAATATGGCCATTCTATTAGGTGGTAATATCAACAACCATACCCACACAAAAATACCATAAGATCACAAATGTCAATATAGACTTCTCTAGTATAGAGGTAGATATATCATGACTTGTCATGATAAAATTAGGATGACCTTAGTTCGAAATGCGAGCAAGGGTAAATTAGTGTCAGTTTTAAGCTTCGTGTTTCGATTACACAATATGAGGTCAACTCAATTGTACACATGGTGCATAAATAGTTATTTGCTAAGATAGTTTGTCATAAGGTCAGCTATCAAGATAACAATAACAAAATAATACACTGAAAAATTAAATGATCTATTTAGACTTGAAGAGAAGAAGCCTACACAAAGGTAAATTACATCTTCAAAATACAAGTTGCTATTACTTGTACAAATTAAATAGCTTCCTAATCTTCTAAAGTACATATAAGTATATTAAGAAACAAAATGATCTCGTTTCCTCATAGGAATAATACCGATTAAACACAATATATTCTACACCCTCCTCCAAGTTGGAGCACACGGATTCCACATGCCCAACTTGCATAGTAATTCTTCAGAACTCTTTGATTTTCTTCTTATATATTCCTTTTGGTTCCTCACAAGTTGACGCAGGTTTGCATACAAACATACTACTTTCTTTAAGTGGATCCATGACACTTTAGTTGAGAGACGGAACTACCTTGTTTACATCTTGCAATTTTCAACTTCAAATTCTTTAGCTAATAATTCTTAAAATTTTCTAACCCATCAATATCATATTCATGTTACTTCGAATAAAATCAATATTGAACATTTAACAATATAAGAATAAGAACTAAATTATGAAAGCGGTCTTATTATGTCTGTGGTGAAGCTATTTTAACCAAGCCAACTATGTACAAGGCATACTTGCAAAAGATTTTATAAACATTTTAAGGAACTAAAGGGTACATGGTAAACAACCGTATTGCGTTGACACTAAGACGCAACCTCTAATCTCTTATGAGAGAACTAAAAGCTATGATTCATACTTGAAAAGAAAAAAAAAAACAATGTGTTTTCTACAACATAGGTAGACAACTAGTATAACTGTTCAAGTAAGGTCCAATTAGTGTAAAAAGGGTCGAGTCTCACTAAAGCATCTAATCTGCTGTTGCTAAACAAAAACATAGAAAAGGGGCAATGGACTCTAGCCACCTAAAGGGTACTAGGAAGAAGATATGGATCCAATGTGTTTACAAAAGTAAATACAAAATCAAGCATTTTTCTACTCAAACAAGTCAGTGAAATGCAAAAATGTAATCATCCTTAACCCAGAAAATTTTGAATAGAAGCACTGATGGGAATTATAAAGATAAGATTTTCAAAATTTTGTACACACAAGAGAGTGCTTATGACATACCTTCACAGAGCCAAGCATATCATTTTCCAAATCTCCTTCTGCGTTATCAGTTGAAACAGAGTCAATAATTGAACGGTCTAGCAACTTCAGAATAGCAGCTTCATCCCACATTATTTGGGTGCTCCCATCTGTGCACTTATCCTGGTACACGTCCCCTAAACCCCCGGTCCGCCTCTTACTCTTGTGTTCAGAATCTATGGAGGCTTCACCTTTGTTGAGATTGTTTTCACCTGCATCTTTTCCAGCTTGGGTAGAAGAATCATTGAAAAGTTCTTCAGTTCCCCATTTTAAGATATCTTCAACCTCCTTTTGAGATCCAGATTTGTTTACAAAAAGGTGGTCGAGCATCAGTTTCTTCTTTGCAAGCTGAAGGATCCTCTCTTCAACACTAGCACGGACAACAAGCCTGTATACAAGAAGCCTTTTTGACTGCCCAATTCGATGTGCACGATTCATTGCTTGGATATCAGCATGTGGGTTGAAATCAGAATCATAGATTATGACAGTGTCAGCAGTTGCCAAATTGATCCCAAGGCCACAAGAGCGGGTTGATAACAAGAAGACAAACCGACTCTTGTCTTGATTGAAGCGTGCAATTGCCATTTGGCGATCAGCTATGGAGACAGAACCATCAACTCTCTCAAACGTTTTGGGCCCGAATTCAATGTTTAAATAGTCCTCTAGAATATCTAGAAGCTTTGTCATCTGTGAAAATATGAGAACTCTATGACCCTCCTGGTGCAATATCTTAAGCATAGAATGAAGCAAAGCCAGCTTGGCCGAAGCCTTGATGCGCATATCATGAAGGAATTCCATCGTCCCAGATTCAGGTTCAGTTCCAGGTATGAGATAAGGATGGTTACAAACTTTTCTCAATTGCATTACAATGTTCAACATTGATTGCTGGGGAACCCCCTTTCCCATGTTGCGTAAAACTTGATAGTTCTTTGTTAGCATAGCCCGATAATACTCAGATTGAATAGATGACAACTCAACAGGAACCACGCGCTCAGTCTTTGGGGGAATATTCTGCATTGCGTCTTTTTTAAGTCTCCGAAGCATATGAGGAGCAACAAGTTTCTTCAGTTCGTCCACTTTTTCGGCAGTTGTAAGATCGCTAAACTTATCCTCAAATGACGAAAGAGAAGGGAATGAAGCTGGCTGCAAGAAATTTAGCAAGTTATACATCTCACCTAGGTTGTTCTGGAGAGGAGTACCGGTCAACAACACACGATGTTGGAAAGAGAATGTATTAAGCAAGCTAAAGAGCTTACTACCCGAGTTCTTAAGACGATGGCCCTCATCAACCACAAGAACTTCCCACGGAACTCCACGTAGATGGGTCGAATCAGCAAGAACCATTTCATAAGTAGTTAAAAGAACATTGAACTTATAACTGGCTGTTTTCTTGTTCGAACCCATTGGATCATTTGCATGCCATTCATACTGACGCATTAGAGCTCTTGCTCGTGTACAGCCGTGATACTCCACAACATTCAGATTAGGAGCCCATAATGAGAATTCAGCCATCCAGTTTGGCATTGTGGAAAGAGGTACCAAAACTAGACAAGGCAATCTAGCTTTAAACTCAAAGTATAAAGATGACAGAAAAGCACAAGCGGATATCGTTTTACCCAGCCCCATCTCATCAGCAAGAATTACATTTTTCGACTTATACCAGCATTTACGCAACCAGTTTAGCGCTTCCAATTGATGTGGGAACAAAGAGCCCCCTAGCTCTTTAGGCTGCTCAGTGAGAGTAACTACATCACCATGTTGAAGTTGGCCCTTTCCCCTTGGCATCTCATCCTTAGCAGCATCTTTTTCCAGGGTTTGGAGCTCAAATTGATCAAATAGATCTATAAGATGAGATGATTTAACAATTACAGGCTCATCTGTCCTTTCCCATGTACATTCATCATAAGGAAGACGACTCCACTTTACAAAAGCTTCAGTTGATCCATCTTTTGATGATCGAAGAGCAATCACCCGCTGGGGCACTTTCCAGTGTTCTTCACAAAGATTTATCACCGTCCTTCCATACTTTGCCTTGTAGTTATCCAGTTTCCTCTTTGCCATAACTTTCAACTGTGATTCAGCAACCCAACTATTATGTATATGAGATCTTCCAACCCACTTAACTAAAAACTCATAAGAGACTGTTTTCCCATCAGAGGATAAAGATCCTGCAATGATAGACTTCCTTGTCTCATGACTACTGTTTGCTTCAGTATCTATATTAATCTTATCATCTACAATTTCAGGAGAGTTTGAAACACCATTCATATTGTCCCCCGTTGGAATCTCTTGGGATTTTTTTGCCCAATCATGTGAAGTAAGTGCAGAATCATCTTTATTTTTCTTGTCCGTTGCCGTAGACCCAGGATCATCCATAGTTTGACCCACAGAATCCTTGATATTCTCTTCACTACAATTGTTCGTCATATATGCATTTATCTTATCTACTCTTGTAGTATTCTCCTCAAGTGTTTGCCTATCAGAAGGGATCAAGATATTCTCAGTACCCTCATTAACCATTTCTGCATCTACAATATCTAACCGTCCAATATGATTGTCCTGAACCATGGGACTCTGAGAAGACATGACATCAGCCTCTGCTGCAGAGTGGGAACGTGGAGAATTTCTCTCTATGCCTTGAATTCGACAACCTAATACCCGATCAACCTGCAATATGTAGCCATACATATTAAAATATGGTCAAGATTCTCCTATGAAAGGTTAAAGGGGAGGAAAAGACCATAAAACACAGAAAGGACAAATGGCAAAAATGCCAACCATCCCACAACCCTAGTAAAAAAAACTTAAGAAACGGACAAAAGGGTTGCTAACAAAAGGAAAATACAAAACCACAAGGGTTGTGGCATAGTGGTTGAGGCCCAGGGGGATGTGGTGGAATATCCCATCTGTCCTGGGCTCAATTCTAGGCGTCAACAACAATTGTGGCCACTGAGTTTATCAGGGCTGATGTCTTATGGTCGCAATTTGCCAGATTTATTCTGAGCATAGGCCAGGACACTCTTCCAAAAAAAAAGAAAAAGCATACAAAGAACAAATATTACCAAAATTTCCTTGATTACAAAATAACTAATTGTAATATTGAATTTTAACTTGCTTCCTTTTTGTATCATGTGATTTATGTAGAATCTATACCAGTGTTACATTTTGAAGTGGTTGGCATCCATCAATACGAAAACCCTTTCCACTTGGCAGGAAGTACAAGTTTACTCTCATGAAAGTAAGAAGGCAAATTCAGTATAACATATAAAACAGGGAATTCAAATGTTAGGACTTGGGGATAATATTTGATAAACCTTGGAGCATTCCAGAAAGCTAGAAAATAACAATCATTTGTATTTTATGAAATGATAATCTAGTGGTTAGGAAACATAAGGTTTTCTTATTTCTATATGCATCTTTTACATGCCCACGGGACTATCTAACATACTATATATAGGGTTTTCCCTAATTAACACATTCTTTCCAACCCTAAAATACTTGCGGAGAATATTTTCTAATGCTGCACGGAGTATACGCCAGGAAATCCCCTTAGTACCAAGGGAATCTCCTAGAGTATACTTCGTGGCAAAACGGCCTCACACCAATATCTACCAGTTGTGAGCTATAAGTACCTGTAGAACTTTGTCCTGAGAAAGATCTGCAAATTTCAGCATTTCAACTTTTCCTGCTTCACTTAATTCATGTGACGGATTTGTAGCTTCTCCAAGAAACATCTGCGTAATAGGAGAGCTGATTTACATTAGAGATTGTACTGCAAAAGGTGGTAGATAGTTATTATAACAGTCGCACGAGAAACATGTAAAAGTTGCTGATTAAAGAAACGAACATACAGTTAGAATATTACCACAAAAGCTGGAGGAACAACATACAGTAGCTAGTTGGTGCCTTTCATTACTATACCTATACCTCTGAACAGAAATTAAGAGACAACAAGAACTTAAAGTAAGTTGCTCCAAAGCTGTTTTGCTTTTAATTTTTTCTTCAACTTGCATGTTACAAGAAGAAAAGAAATGTAATTATAACATCTCATTCAGATTAATTTAGGCAATATCCTAGACATAAGATTCTGTAAACATTCGGCTCTTTTGTCATCTCCTTTCATCATCTAACCTTCATCTGATGAAGCAAAGCAATGGACATTCCTTTATTCATGTATGATTTCTACATTTTATACAACTTCGCACTCACAGTTCGACGAGCAGGGCAGGGTTCACCTACTTCATATAAGATGTTATGAAAATATACTGCAATCTAATTCACTTTTCTCAAAACATAATCAGAGGATGAAGATGGAAGCGAGTTACAGTTGGGGGCATTTATTTTTCCCATTGAGATCTAAAAACGGCAAGAATGTTTGATCCTTTCAGATGTTTTTGCATCAAATGTTTTCTTCTTTTTCCATACAGATGTGAAGTGCAAGAAGGCTAAGTAAGAAAATGACGAAACAAATCTGAAAAAGTATAAACTGCACCCTTCATTCTCTCGCCGTCACAGATTAGTCTCTCCATCATGTCAGCCTTGCTGTAACAACTCCCTTCTGTTGTCCCAACATCAACCCGTTGCTCACGTCCCCTTCTCTATCACTGACATCTCCTTTTTGCTGCCGACAATGATATTTTCGTAGCTGTCAGCCACTTTCAGAGAGATAGAGAAGGGCAATCGGCTTCACCCGAGGGATGAGAGCAGTATTAGAGAGGGAGGAATTTGAGGATTCACAGGAAGGGCGTGGAAGCTACCGTTTCTAGGACGCAAGCAAGCTAGCTTGCCGACTCTCCTAGTAGTTTGGCGGCAAGGAAAGGGGCATTCGGGAAGCAACTAATCCCTTCTGGCTAAGCTTCTAGAAGGCCGACCATCAAGTGTTCTTAGTAGATAACATTATAACCAAACTCCTATAAACCTTGTTATAAATTAACATTTATTTGCTTAATGATTATTTTTCCATTTATGGTGAAGCTTGTGATTCAATTACTTGTAACCTCATATCATGGCTCATTATTTGAACAACTTTTGGCTACCATTTCTATACATATGTCCAAATTCCTGCCACTATTACCATGAGAACTGAATCCTAAAATTATCTCCCAAGATTTTAATATTTTTTAAGAAAAAGGAAAACTCTATTAATAGAAGGATTGGGCCTACATGGTGAGAAACTCAACGATATCAGTCTTAAGGATTCTAGTGCGGAAATAAATAGGCGAACAAACAAAACTCAAAACAAGAAGGTAAAGCCAACCCTACGCATGACTAAAAAGGAATGCCCATCATCATGACCAAGAGGAAATACATAACAACCCTTCGCACATAATGTTGACACATGTATAGCATCAACATGATAGCTGCGTAAGAATGAAACACCATCTTGATTTTCCAACTAAACGATCCTCCCCTGCCAATAGCCATAAAATAGTTTCGAACTTCAACTTCCAAATTATTCCACAATGTAATTGGCTAATCATGCTTCACCTATACCACCTAAGCAGTGTCGACAGCTAGTTTGCAAAATGTCAATTGGTCTTCAGGACATTGTTAACATTTGAAATTTAGAGGATTTCAAACTTAGAATCATTCAGAATTCAAACTTAGAATCATTCAGAAATTTTATGTGATGGGAGTTTTTATCATAATAAATTTGAAGGCTTTTTATAGCCCCAACCCAACTAGTATATTTTCAAGACTCCTTGAGATGTGTAGTAACTATACTCTAAGCAGAATTCAGAATATAGTATGTCCACTGTTATAAGCAACTATGTCTCTAACATCTTAGCAGTATAATTCTGGAAGAAGCCACACTAAATTTTCCATCGTCATATCAGGGCAGAGGTTCCAAATCATTTTGTCTATTTAGCATTGCATCTAGTTGCATTTTCTTGTGCTTCCACAGAAACTGAGAAAAACACATTTTTGAGGATAACAAAGTAAAACATGGTAAAGGTTTTTGGGTGCAGTGCAATTGTCTTTATCTAATAGATTAAATTTTGAAATTGTGAAAAGAAATCAGTCCATCATCCATCCATTATCAAGATACCTAAAACTGTGAGAGTAGTTAAAAAGGCAATACACCACAAAGGCAATTACAGTTACAGTAATTACAGCTCGAAGTGCAAACTCAAATAAAAGCGCCTTTTGACATAAACAGATTGCAATAGAAGATAATTAGTAGATTAAATTTAGAAATCGTGAAAAGAAATCAGTCCATCATCCATCCATTATCTAGATACCTAAAACCGTGAGAGTAGTTAAAAAAGCAATACACCACAAAGGCAATTACAGTTACAGTAGTTACAGCTCGTGGTGCAAACTCAAATAAAAGCGCCTTTTGACATAAAACAAATAAAATTGCAATAGAAGATAACTAATATACACCATGTTTTAATCACTATACCCTATTCAAGGTGAGAAATCTGAAGATGATATACTTTAGGGAATAGAATAACCAATAAACAATTAAACCAAAGTAATCATCGACATCCAATGTAGAGTCTAACTTTGCTTTTGTATGCCCCGTGCCCCGGTTCATAAAATCTTCATGCTGCTAAGAGCAAGGCCCAAAAATCTACGATTAAAAAGCCCAAAATTCTACAATTAAAAAGCCCAAACATTGAAGATGGTATTACTTTATAAAAGTACATGTGTGATGGGCACAAATGAGGAGGGTTTTTTCACCTATTTATGTGAAAGATCATTTTGTACGAGAAGTCGAGACTGAGTTCACAGTTGGGCGTTTTCATGTATATCAAGCGACACGTGACTATTACAATTACAGACATATGAGTATGCCCGGTGATGCAATTTTTTATGCATTGTTGTATCTTTTCATGTCTTTTGTTGTATCTTTTATGTTTGCATACACCTCTACGTACTATGTTACTATCCCATTTTTTCCCTCATGTCTCTTTGCTTTTTGCTTGTGTTTTGCAAACCTGAGGCCTTCACGGAAACAGCTTCTCTACTCTTGGGGGTACAGGCAAGATCTGCATACATCCAATACTGCTCATTGATCCTTTAATGTATGGCACTCATATCAGATGTTTCTTTTCTATGCGTTTCTTTTTATCTCTTTATCTTCTTGTTTTAATTTTTTTTCTTCTCTTGTTGCCGTTGACTTTCTCTAAATCAAGCGTGAAAGGAAGAGATAAAACAAACTAAATAGCGGTTGATAAAATAATGGTGAAGTTCCCCATATGGAATTGCTGATCATGACAAAAACTCTTAAAAAGATCCAGCAAATGCCATCAGGAAAAAGCAAGTGGCTTAAGGAATTAATACCTCATCTTTCAATGTGATATTACGAATTTCATCCCCCATGTCATTTTTTGATAAAGATTTTTCTTTCGCATGCTTAACTGACTTGCGCTTTAGTTGAGAACTGCTTGTTCCACGTGATGCCATCACACATTTCCCCTTTTCAGTCTTGGGCTTCTTTTGAACATCATTAGATGGAACATTACGCTTCCTTTTCCTGGATTTCTTAGAGACACTTTCTATGGCAAGAACAACTTCCTTCTTTTGAGGGTGAGGTCGATCCCTACCAGGTTTTTCTTCATTTATCTCCAACTCCATAACCTTGGACAGAGACACCACTGAGTTGGAAGGAGAGTCCGGCTTCTTTTCTTCAGCATCGGTCTGTTTCTCATTTTTGACATTCAAAAATGAACTCCCTTCTGGTGAGCCATCAGTGGATGGATTATTTAGCTTATCAACATTTGGGCTTGATAAGGCAGATTTCCCTTTCTTCAATCTTTTCTTCCCAATACTAGATACCTTGCCGCTTTTTGCAGATTTGATTCTATTTTCCAGTTTTCTACTTGTGACCTTCGTTTTTGCTCGCTTTGAGGTAGGATCCACATTGTCTATACCCTCGACTGAATTATTTTTAAGACAGCAGCTAGGACATTTCCACTTCCCATTTGGAATTCCCTTAGACCACGAACATGAAAGCAATTAATTTCCACCGAACAACGGACATCATTTGATGAAAAGAACATCGTAAGAAATGCATGAACAAACAACAAAAATACCTTAAGAGGCGGATCCAGACACCCAATATGATACGTCCCAGGACAACTATCACAACAGAGTAAGTCACCACCAAGATCACAAATGACGCATTCATAATAGTACTGGTGGGAAAAGAAAAAGAAAGACAGCAAATTATGTCAACTGATAAGTTAGTAAATATGTCAATTGATTCTCGACACACACATACATGCATACCGCATGCGCACGCACGCACGCACACACACACACACACACATATATATGAAGAACTGACCCCATCATTTCCTTTTTCCTTGGAAAGAGAATGATCTGAAGAGCTTTCCTTCTTTAACTTCCCTTTTGGTGAAGTGCTCGTATGAGATTCTGAATGTACAGAATCGGTTTTGTTGCCATTGGACTTGACCGGCCCAGAAGGAATCTTTTTCCGCTTGCGCTTCAAAACCCAGTTTCCATTGATAATGTCACTAGTTGATAACTCGTTATTCTTCATCTTGGAATCTGGGTCTTTCATTTCATGTTGTGGGTGGCACAAGACATTTGCAAGTCACTGCTAAACCTCCAATTTGCTATGCTACAAATAAATACATGAGCATATATTTAACAAAAAAACTATAGCATATTTAGAAGAGGAGGTAATAGAGACTATTTCAATAAAGCTGAGTTCATTTAATGCAATAATCAGCCTGAACCAGATGGGGTTGTTTTAAAAAGAAAGATAGTATAGCTATGTGTAACTTATCGCCACAACACCAACTATTGTCCAAGATAAGGTCCATGAACTCACTAAGCTAAATAAAACATCATCAGAAAAAAGGAAACAAAATGGATCAACTTAAAAGAGCCACTATTTGCAAAGATGGTAATAAAATAAAATCCATAAACTCCACAAGCTAGGAGAAAAGAATATCCGAATACAAATGTCATACCTCGATAAGGGAAGATTGTAAAACCTCATTATTAAAGCACTCGGTTTCATATTTCATGTACGGAAGGCATGACAAATGTAACACATGTACCAAAATATTTAAACTATAATGAACTTAATTGGTGCCAAACATAGACGACATACAGAGCTGAATACAGTTACCAGATCCAAACATTGGAAGAAATATGCAGTTCTTTATGATATCAATGAACATCAGAACATAATAACACCTAATATATGGCTTTGGAATAATCTTCCATAGCAGCAAATAGACATTTCAACCAATGCCTTTGTTCATAAATGCTTACAAAAAAAATTGCAAACAATGTATGACCCAAGAGAATGAAGCACATTGCTCAGTAAATGGAAATATGGGAGAAAAGATGTGAAAATGTATACATTTTCAAACCAGATTTCATGACCAACGATAACCAAATTTGGGAACAATAAAATATGTCATCAACAAACGATTCTAACATTTCCCAGTTTATAAAGTTAAACAATTAACTGTGGGCGATTCAAGTAAGCCATGTTACTTTATCAAGCACATACATTCAATACTAAACCCAAAACCCCAAATCAGTAAAAGCCCAATGAAGAAAAAGCCAATAAGATTACATTCAGGGAGTAAAAACAGCAAAATTGAGTTTAATCAAGCAAGAAACAGCTGGAACTGAACATAATCAGAAAACCCACCAACCAAATAACTAAAAAAGAACTCACAAAAGAGTAGATCATCAAAGGCAAAGGGGGTATCTGAATTAATAGGAAAACAAGAGCGATCGACGGATTGAAAGAGAGATGTGTGCGTATATGGATGCTAGGGCATGAGGGAAAAAGGGGGAAAAGCAGAATAAATAGGAAGAAAAAGAGCGTATGATACGGAATCGCCGGTGGTCTTTATATCTCATCTCATAAATACAGAAATGGGAAATGAAGTTTGGAATTAACACAACACCCAACACTCTGACATGGGTTTTTGTGTGTTGTTGTCAAGAGAGGGACTCCGGAGAAAGAGAAAAAAGACTCCTCCTTTAACCAATCCCTCTCTGCCACGTGGGACCGCCTAGACGATCCATCCACCCTCCCCTCTCTATCTCTCTCTCTCTTCACACGAGCCCACACACCCACTCCCCTTTTTCACGTTCCTGATCGTCTTCTGCTTCTTCCATATCTAGAGAGAGAAACTGATCTCAATTCTTCTTCTCATAGTGGTCGTTTTCATCATCATCAAACTGCTTTCTGTGTATTTCAATTCTTCTCCCTCTATGTTGGCATTGCCTTTTACTTTTTCTGAATCTTTTGTTTCGAGCATAGAGATGAAATTGCTATTTCTGGTGCTTCCACCCTGGTAAAGCATACTTATTCAACTTGCTTTCGGCTTTACTTGGCTAAATTCCTAGTTTCGTCTAGGGTTTTTGCTCATATAATCTCAATGCTCCTAAACATAAATCTCGATCAAAATCTACATCATAAATCCAAATACACCAAGCCTTTGTCCAGAACTTTGAATTCAAACTCAATTCGAGCTCGAGTTTACAAGAACCCTGATACAAATTGGTTTGAATCTTTCCAAGTGCTTTGTATTATTGTATACATGTGTTAAACATTTCCTATAATTTAATTAAAATAGATATTTTAAATGTAGGTTTAGAATATAAAATATTAATTGATATTATTAAAATAATTTTTTATTTTAATATTTTTTATTTTTTATATAAAATAATAATGGACATTTTTCTTTAAATTTTAAAGAATTCTTTAAACTTAAAAAGTATTTGGTTGTTTTCTCTATTTTAGCAGACTAGAAAGGTACTTGTGCAATTCATCGAGACATATTTTTATTTCAATGTTTCACTTTATTTTTTATCCATATTGATATAATACGATTTTATGTTGTTTTGAAAAAGCGATAATGTTTCTATTTTTGAATAAAATATAAATTTGAAATATCATATAAAATTTGGAAAAAAAAAACATTTTTTGGATCGGTGGATGAATAACCGTGCCACTCTGGAAGAGCTAGAATTCTAACCTTGTGTAAGGACGTACGGGCCAAGGGACAGTCTCAGGTAGACAATTTCTATGTAGTGTAGGCCTCCTAAGAGGTAACGGAGGCGTGCAAAGATTTATTCTTTTCATACTTTTGGAGAACTTTCAGCTATCAAGGAGACGAAAAGTATATCAATATTAGTAGTACAAATTAACTATTTAAAAGTTTTTGTTTGTGTATTTTTTTAATTCAAAATTTTTATTATAATTTAATTTAACGTAACAAAGTAACTTAATTTAGGTTCAATAATATATTTCTCAATAAATATAATAATTAAGTATTCTGTTAGAACTCAATAACTATTCTAATTATATTTTAGATTTTATTTTATTTTAAAATGAGATGTTTATCCCTTATTTGATTATATTTATCCGCAGTTAGTTACACGAATTCAAACATAGAGATTTAATAAGTTATACTTATGCACAAGTTACTTGTAAGCTTGAATTTTAAGTAATATCATCAATAAATAGTACTTTAGGCATAAAAATGGTTTTTAAGAGTTTTTGTCAGATTTTTATAATATACTAGAAGCGAATTCGCGCAATACAGCGTGATACATCATGATTTTAATATTTCATTTTATTCTTTATCTCAGTCGATGTTATAATATGTCTTTATGTGATTTTGAGAAAACGATGATGTTTTTATTTTTGAATAAA
>NC_037532.1:18174431-18182388 GCF_001531365.2 Cynara cardunculus var. scolymus
AATATTATAAAATTTTGAATAAAATATATACCGATATCAGTATCAAATTAACCTTTTTAAAAGTTCTTGTGTTTTGGTGTAATTTTCTTAATTCAGTTGTTTAATTATAACTTAAATTAGGTTTAGTAACAAAGAAATTTAATTTAGGAAAAATGACCAAAATATACCTGAGATATTAACGAAATAACCAACTTGTACCAAAATTGCGAAAATATCCACATGGATCGCCCCCGGGGGGCGAGGGTTGACCATGGGGGGCGATCCTTCCTTCTTTGACCAAAAAAGTAAAAAAAATATTAAAAAACTAATTTGGTGGGTCCCACATGCATCACCTTTAGAAAACCAAACACTTTTTGCCTCGATTTTGGTGAATCTATCACCGGGGGACGATCCATTTTTTTCACTTATTTTTCATTTTTGTTTAATATCGATTAAGGGGTGTTTTTAATAAATGGGAGACGATATTTAAACTTTTTTTTAACCTTTTTAGGACCAAATGTCATGGTTTTAGTCTATAAAATAAAACACTTCTACTCTCACAACCCGTAAAAAAATGTTGATATTCTATAATAATTGTGGAGACGAAAAAAATTATTTGTATCTGATTTTGTGGACAAAAATCAGATATTTTATGTTGAATCTTATTTCGTCTTTTAATGCAACAAATTTCATTATAAATATCAACTTCCTGTTTCATTATTTTTCATGCCTCCTCTTTCATTTATATTCTCATATATTCTACTCTCACAACCCTTAACCCTTCAACACAATAAACAATCACAACTCATCACCCTTAAACACAAATATGAAATCACGTCAAAGTGATGATGTTTTGATGTATTTTCGAAATGGCGATTCATTCCAAGAGATAAATGGTGTCTTAGAGTACCTTCCGTTAAGCTTCCCCGTACTTGTATTATGTTTGCCTTTGCCAATAACGCATTTCTGGTGTCATTAAACGTGTCACGAAAAAGTTAAGTTTACGTGCTCCTTTTATTTTATTTTATAAAACGAACTCCTTACAAATATTATATCAATTAAGCGACGACGACGATGTGCTAACGTTCCATAACGTCATTCATCAAAGTTTACCAGAAATGTTAACACTCTTTATGGTTGACGATGGTGGTTATGGTGGAATTCCATCAAGTGTCGTAATCCATCAAAGTTTACCGGGCGGTCCAAACACTTTTTACCCCGGTGGTGTTAGCTGTGGAAATCCAAGCACACTCTTCCCCGACGGTAGTGGTGCAAACCCATATGGTCCAAGCACTATTTTCCCCGGTTGTGGTACTGGTGGAAATCAGAGCACTTTCTTCCCCCAGTGGTGGCAGTGATAGAAATCCAAGCACATTCTTCCCCGACGGTGTTGATGGAAATTCATATTTTGAACCAAAAAATACTATTCACCATGACAGTTATTTGGTTCAAGATTTGAACATGTCTTCGAGACAGTTTCCCAACCCGTACCTGATCCAGGGTTATATATTGGCAGGGAGTTTAAAGGATTGTAGGAGAGTGTACCGTTGAAAAGAAATCATGGAAGCAGGCCCGTTCCTGACATTTTATAGGCCTTGGGCGAACGTAAAAACAGGGCCCACTGCAAGAAACAAGGCAACGACTTTTGTCCTCGCAAAAAGTTCATTTATCATTAGAAAGAGTATATAACAACGACATGTTATAACTTGTAGCAGAAACATGTCATCTCTAAAAAGTGCATCGTCAGAGTTCACTTTTATTGTAGTGACCCTCGGTAAATACGAAAAAAAATAATAAATTTTTTTCATTAGTATAAAATTGAGTAAAATAAATGCTAATAATTTAGTGAGGAAAGAAATCTTAATAACAAAAAAATATGTGTTATTTTGATACAAAAAGAGAATTCGTGTAAATGAAGTAATCATGAGGATCAATGAGAGATCAATAATAAAGAGGATTATCAAGGTTTCTATAAAAGTAGACAAATGAGGATCAATAAAAATATGAAAGAAAAGATGATCCATTGAGATCCAACGGTTCAATATTAGCATCTCCTACAACCAAGCATGGCGAGCAAAGATGTATGCCTTGCAATTGTTGAGGGGGACCCCTGAATCGTTGTTTAACCTACTCCCGGTTTATTATCACAATTTGAAGATAGCAAATCCGAGGACTGTGACAGAGATCGCTGACTTGGACGATTCGACATGTTGTTTGTCGCACGCGGTTGTTCGGTAATTTTTTTTGTGATATTCTTGAATTATTTGTCATAATTTTATGTTCTGAAATATATTATTTTTAACCTCGTTCATCTGCAGATTCGATCATTTCTAGGACACATGAGACTGCTCCTTATAATGGATGGTGCCCATCTGAAGGTGCCATACGTTGGCACCATCTTGTTAGCGGTCGGCATAGATGGAAACAATGGGATCATACCCATTGTAATGGGAGTGGGGAAGACAGAAAGTGGCCCGTCATTGACATGGTTTTTACATAAGGTGATGCAGTGTATCGGTGAAGTGCCAATTTAACCATCGTAATCGATAGGGCTGCCTCTATCGACTTGGCCATACGAACTGCATTTCCCAATGCGCACCACGAACTTTGTTGTCGGCATCTGAGCCAGAACTTGCACCTAACCTCCAGTAAAGACAATAGGAAAAGGTGGATGTTTTGGGAGGCATGCAAAGCTTATAGGTTGTCGGACTTTGAAGCTATAATGAATTTGATGTGACACAGTCTACCAAACGCCGCTCAATATCTTGAGGAAGTTGGTTACGCTAGATGGGCACAATCGCACTTTCCTGGATTGCGTTACAGTGCAATGACTTCCAATAGTACAGAGTCCATCAACTTAGTAACCCGGTTTGCACGTTACCTTCCGATAACAATGTTAGTGAAATTTTATCGGGCGACATTGCAACAATGATATTTTATACGTCGGCATAACGGAGGTAAATGCAACCATCCAAAACTATATGTTTGATTATGTAACATATGCTAATGATATCAAATATTTGCTGCTCAAATGATTAATGTAGTGCCTCCTTGGGCGGAGGCGAAATAAGAAAAGAGAATCCATAGAAGTGCAAATTGGAAGGTATATCCCATTAGCGACTTGTTGTTTGAAGTTGATCACAGGTATAAGAAAGGAACGTGCGATTTGCATGCTAAGACTTGTACATGCATGAATTGGCAACTTTCTGGTATATGCGATCATGTGATATCTGCTGCTCGAAGTTTAGATATTCAAGACTGCAGTCAATTTTGTTCTGTTTGGTTCAATTCCGATTCTTATCGTGCAACATACGAGGAGGAAGTAATTCCCCTTCCACCAAAAGTTGAATATGTATTGCCTAACGAACGTATGACCGTCCTACCGCCTTCTTTGGACATACAAAACTCTGCCATGCCATGTAACCGTGATCATATCCCGTCACAAGACGAGGAACCAATAGTGAAAAATTGCAGTCGATGCCACCAGAGTGGACATTCTCGATATAATTGTTCTAGTCTGATGCCAACTCCTAGGCCGACGCACGGAAGTTCAAGTAGTCGTCGAAGATCAGTTAGCCATTCAACCGATTGTGGTTCGTCTCAACCTGATACTACACAAGACTATGTATTTGATACTTATGATTTAAGTAAGTAAATGTACGTTTATAAAGTGTAGCTTTGTTGTTTTAATACTAAATGGCATTTTGATTGAGAAATACATGAACATTAACTATTAATACATAGACGAACATAACTAACATCAACTAAAACAACAACATTCACACGTAACATTACCATGAAAAACATCAATGAGAACAACAACATTAATACATAACATTCTTGTTAGTTTCCTTCTAGATAAAGTTCTTTGCAAGATTCAATCCAGCACTGCTTTTCATTGATCATTTCCTGCATCACGGGGTACCCTTTCGCTATGTCCTTGATAAGTTTTTCCTCAGCTCGAATTTCTTTCTACAATTGCTTTATAGTCTTTTTCTTCTATTCGATCGCTTCTTCTAGTTTATTTTGTCTCTCCCTATTTGTCCACCAATCATCACTAATCTTCTTTATCTCCGCTTTCGCTTTTTTAATGGATTTCTTCATCCTGGTAGGCATGGTTTGAGAAGACGAAGGGTTTGATGATGATGGGTTTGCAGCCATTTCTTTCAAGAAGTGGACAAGTAATTATATAAGATTTAATATAGTCGGTATAAAGTTGTAATATTTGATTTCACAAGGCATCCTATTTATACACTATCGCCCCCTACGATTTAATATGGTCGGTATGAAGCTGTTTTTGTGTTGTCAAATCCGGTCATGAACTTGCCAAGGACTTGTTAAATCGTCTCTCACATTAATCGTCAGTAAAGCTTGCAAGATTCGGCCTGAAACCCTGACCTATAACCCTACCAATGTACTATCGCCCCTTTTGATTTAATAGTTGTCTTTGTGTTGTCAAATTCGATCATGAACTTGCCACAAACTTGTTAAATCGTCTCTGACATTAATCGTCAGTAAAGCTTACAAGATTCGTTCTGAAACCCTGACCTATAACCCTACCAATGTACTATCGCCCCCTACGATTTAATAGCTGTCTTTGTGTTGTCTAATCCGGTTATGAACTTGCCACAAACTTGTTAAATCATCTCTGACATTAATCGTCAGTAAAGCTTACAAGATTCGTCCTAAAACCCTGACCTATAACCCTACCAATGTACTATCGCCCTCTACGATTTAATAGTTGTCTTTGTGTTGTCAAATTCGGTCATGAGCTTGCCACAAACTTGTTATTTCATCTCTGACGTTAATTGTCAGTAAAACTTATAAGATTCGTCATGAAACCCTGACCTATAACCCTACTAATGTACTATCTCCCCCTACGATTTAGTAGCTATCTTTATGTTGTCAAATCCGGTCATGAACGTGCCACAGACTTGTTAAATCGTCTATGACATTAATCGTCAGTAAAGCTTACAAGATTTCTCCTGAAACCCTGGCCTATAACCCTACCAATGTACTATCGCCCCCTACGATTTAATAGTTGTCTTTGTGTTGTCAAATTCGATCATGAACTTGTCACAGACTAGTTATTTTGTGTCATAGTGTTATTATCTATATGTCCCTATTTAATGGGCTGACGTTAGAAGACTTATTACTTGCTACTTTTTCCTATTTTTTTATAACAATGGACGAAAGCTCTTCCAGTTCTAATTTTAAACGTCCAAGGACGAACGAGGAGTGGGAGAGGATGGGAGAAGAATGGTGGAGAAGTCAACTACCACAAAAATGTCTGATGATGCGAGGGAGGCTATCAAGGACTACCAACCAAAATTGGATATACTGCATGAACAACGTGTAGACCTTGGTTCCAAAAAGGAGAAGATTGAACATGAGATGAACGGGCGGTTGAGATGGATTGCTAATGCAAAACAACAGATTAAGCAATAACAGTGTTGGATTGCTGATACAAGAAAGAAAATCAAAGATGTGAAAAAACTGAACCATGATGCATGGTTCGTACTTGCATGCGGGGAGACTGGAAGAAACATTAGGTGGAATGAAAAGGACATTGAAAAAAACGAAAGGAATAGAAATAATTAAAGCACTCTATCCGCATGATAAAATTTAGTTGTATCGAGTCAAAAATTTATTGTTGTCAATGTTTCTAGTTCGATCTTTTATAATTTATTGTACTGAAATGATGATGATGTGACAAGTCCCCTTATATTTCCCTATAAATAACCTTGTTTTCCGTCACAAACTTGTTCCACCATCAAGTATTCATTGACTCTCAACTCAGTAGCTAAAAAATGGTGAGACATTGCAACTGTGGCGCTGATACAATCATCCGAATGTCATGGACCGATCACAACCCAGGTCGTCGATTCTTTTATTGGTTATTACATGTGAGTGTTTTCCTATATGAAACCTCCGTATATAATTGTGTTTTCACACACACACACACACACATACATATATATATATATATATATATATTTCTTACTTTCTTGTAGGGAAGAAACTGTGGATTTATTGATTGGCTTGATCCACCTATGTGTCCCAGATCTGTGGTAATTATTCCAGGGTTATTAAGATCAAAAATAATCTTGAAGCGTCCCTTTTTGAAGCTGTTTTACAAGCTCGCCGGTTGAAGACGATGTTGGTGATAAGTGGGATTTCTTTTTTAGTGATTGTAATGTTTTTGTTCATCAAGACGATTGTTGGATAATTGTCATTTACGGTTTAATATTAGTGAAGACCATTAAAAAAAATAGTGCAAACAATGTCATTTACACCAAAAAGATGCCAAACATTGATGAAACAACACGCATGAAGGCCAGTCGGCTCCTCATAATATACATCTTGTCTTTGGGATAACTGTTCAACAAACATACAATAGAACACCCCACAATTGCCGAAGACTCGAGCCTGTCGAGGCACGTATTCTGGATAAAATACTTTTAGATTCGGTAATCTGGGTGTCTCCCTGACCCCTATATTATATCCTATCTCCAATAGGAATTCGGATAGATACTTCTTTAACACTTTGGTTAAAGCATTGATTTGTTTTTTGAACATTTCTGGCGGACAAGTATCCTATATAGTCAAACTCCATGACCTTACTTCTAGATCCCCGGTCACCTAATGAGCATTTGTTATGTTTATTGGATGAATACCTGAAAAATATAAGTTGGGAATAAGAATTGATAAATAAATTATTTTCTATATATAACAAAATTTTTGCGTGATTCTACCGACCCGGTCGATGTTTCGCCATGTCGGAAATGACTCTCATGTACCATTGTCGTAAACCTTTTGATCCGCAGGGCCAAGATGTGAGTTTGATAAATTTGGTATCCAACAAGGCCGCATGATGGTCTAACGGTCTGTCGGTTGCCTCTTGCGGAGAAGATACATGTTCCATGCATCAAGATGCTAAAAATACAAAACAGTGGATTAATTATAATTAAATGAGTCAAAAATGTAAGTTTTTCAACTTAATTAGTAAATAGTGTAATTCTCATACCTCATTTCCCAAATACACTGAATCAAGTCTACCCAACAGTTGTCCCAAGAAGTCCTTTTTATGCCGCAAATAATCTAGCATCTATAAACGCAGAATGGGTAACTAAGCAGCATCATACAACTGACTAACATCTACAATGGATGTTGTGTGCATCGATGAGGGCATTTGGTTAACAACTTTCTTGTCCCTTTTTTTTGCCTTTTAGGGTCGTAAATGGAGATTTGATCCATCACGATTTCTTGCTCACTCGTTTCTCAGGAGCATCGGGCAGACAAACCTCTTCTTTCGACTCTACAAATGGGATGTAACATGATGTAGATGCCGCAACATCCATCGCAGGTTGCTGCAGTAGCATAAACTGTGTACACATAATCCAAGATAAATTAAAAAGTTTATCTAATTTAATTATTAACTTGATAAATAAAAATATTAAAAAACTTTAACATATTTACCGTATCCTCAAAGTTGTACAGCGGCGGTATATACTGTGTACACACAATCCAGTATAAATTAATTTTTTTTCATATAATTGTTAACTTTTAAATTAAAATCAATGAAACCTTAAGCATATTTACCGCATCCATCGGTGCATACTGATGCATCTAAGGTGTGTCCACATGCGCCATCGGTGACTGATACTGCGACACCCAATATAAATTCAATGTTGTGATAACCGGGTCTTGGTTATCACCTGATGTAACTAATATGTGATTATTTATTATGTGCTTACGTTACAACATGATAAATTGGTATATTTGATCATGTGAGTATGCGGATTGTATGCACAATGTGAATATATATATATATATATATATATATATAGAGGTTGGTTCAAATAGAAAYMAAMCATATGGTACAAACTATGGAAACCGATCTTGACCAATCACATTCTTTCTTCACTTTAGGTTCAAATCTAAATTATAAATTAATGATAAGGGTAATTTGGTAATT
>NC_037532.1:18183223-18199031 GCF_001531365.2 Cynara cardunculus var. scolymus
CATATGGTTGGTTTCTATTTGAACCAGCCCCTATATAGATATGCATATGTAGGAAATGCATGATATGTATATTTAAGTTAATATGTATGCATGATTACGTGTGTTTTACATACATATGTTTGAATGGATGTATGGGCATGCATGCATGTAAGGGGCAGTTGAGCCGCCTTACTTATTTTAGAAAGGGTATATATATGAGGGTAAGGCCTTCATATGATTTTCTTGCCATTTTTGGGAGCTAGTAAGAGATTTAAAGAAAAGAGGCGATCGTATTACATTTTAACTGGATTCAAGAAGTTGATTTTCAAAAGGAATTCAAAGGTGAGTGGTTAAATGTCTTTAAAAGTATTTTGAAATGCATATTGATTGGAGTTATGAAAGTTTACCCGGTTATGGCTTTAAATCGGACAAATGATGTCCGAATTATTTTAAGTCGGACACGTGTTGTCCGATTTAGTTTTAAATCGATTGCTATATCGATCGAATTAGAGATTTTGAATTATGTAAACCGGACAAAGGTTTTAAACGGAAAAGTAGGAATACGATCAAGGGGATATCCGGTTTAGCCATAAATCGATCAAGGGCTTGCACGGTATAGTATAGTCCGATTGTGTTTTGATCAAACTTTAATGATGGAAAATAATTCCATATATGTTAAACTTGAAAGCTTGATCGAATTTGTTTTTACTTGTCCGGATTGATAAATCGGACAAGTGAATGTGTTGTCCGGATTTGTAAATCGGACAAAAGGACCAGTGTTGTCCGGATTAGTATATCGGTCAAGATTTGACCGAAGATGAAGTCCGACCAAGTCTAGGTTGACCAAAATTGTTAAATATTTTGTACTTGACTAAAATGTTAAGTTCAATTAAATCATCATTATCATGTTCTTCTATGATAATAAAGAATGAGAATTTTGATAAAGATAATTTTAAACGGATGATATTCCATTTATGTATTTATGACTGCGGTCTGGTCTGATTGGAGTTATTTTGTAAAATGATTTGATGAGGAAATAAGGGTGGCATATCAAGGAGAGGTGTACCATGGGATAAGGGTGACATATCAAGGAGAGGTATACCTTTGGATATAAGGGTGGCATTTGTATGTGTGATGTATGATATAACTCTTACTATTATATCCTTTAAGATTATTGTGATTCAAAATCTTTATTTCTTTGTGATTTAAAGATTTGGAATTAGGATTCTTATTGAAAATCGTAGTCTAGAGGTTATGATGAAGTTGATAACAGGTTTTGGCCTGAAGCTTTGAATAAACCTTGTTTTTAATTAAAAAGGTTTAAAAGTGGCATTGTGAGAAACCCTGTTGGTTCAAACCTATTTGAGTTTGGATGTGTTATATAAAAACCGAGAGATTGGCTTTGGAATTGGAAAGGTATTAATATTATGTTTTACTTGTTCATATATTGTTATATATATATATATATATATATATATATGAAAAGTTGTTTTAAATAAAGTTTTGGTGATTTTTCACTCTGCAATGATATAGAAAGGGATCTCACTAGACCTTTCGGTCTAACCCTCATTTTTTTGTATTTTGAAATATATTGCAGGAAGTGCTGACGGTAAGGGGAAGGGGAAAATATGATATTTTCTTGTATGTATATCTATATGAAGATTTGTCTATGATGTATATAGTTTTGGTAGATGAACGTTGATTAGTACAAGAAATGTATTTTGAATTTTTGGACCATGTATTCTGAATGATAGAATCTTGTACTATGGGACCTGAGTGGTGTATAAACATGTATTTCTTGTGAATTAAGTATGTGTTACATGCAATGTGTGGAATGGGGTGTTACAGAAAGTGGTATAAGAGCCTGAGTTTAAGGGATTTAGGTATTTAATAGCATAATACCTAGACTTAAACTATTTCATTGCATGTTAAGGGTCCCAGACATAGTTTGCACCATTGGAAGTATAATATGATGAGTTAAAAGAACATTGTGTAAGGTAAATTTTTAATTACATCTGGCCAGTGTAATTATAAATTTACAGGTGCATATCTGGACTTGAGTACTTCATTATATTTGGGAATGTGAAATACGTGATCATTAACATTGAAATCTGCAGATGTCTAGTCAAACGCGGAGATATGAGAGAATGGCTCATCATGAGTCTGAGGAAAGAGAAGAATCACTCGTTAATCTTCCAACAAGTACTTCTGTAAATAGAGGTCGGGGAAGAACAAAGGGAAGAGGTAGAGGAGAAGCCAGACACAGGGAAGGGGTCGGGCTGAAACACATTCTGAGCATGAAGAATCCCATTCTGGGAATGTTCAGGAGGAACAAGTGCCACATCCAGAATACATAACAGAGACATGCTGACAGAGGAAATGAGAAAGTTAAGGGAAACCTTGACATCTATCATGGGAATACCGGCCAGGGTCGAAACGGAAAGAGTGGAAGTACATCCCTCTGTTCCAGTTACTCACAACAAGGAAAGAGACATCAAGATGACATGTAAACCGTCAACTTTCTCTAGGGAAAGAGATCCAGTAAAAGCTATGTGCTAGATCAAGAAAATTGAGTTTGTATTTAACACCATTCGGTGTCCAGAAGCAGATAAAGTTTGATTTGATGTATCTGTATTGAAGTCCAATGCGCTGTTTTGGTGAGAAGCTGAATCGTTGGCCAGAACAGATGTCTTACAAACACTATCTTGGGCGGAATTTGTAAACCGATTCAAAGATCAGTTATGTCCCAAGACGACTGTACGACAAATGGAGGAAGATTTTCTGAAGTTGGAACAGGGTATTGGAACTGTTGGAGAGTATACTGAAAAGTTCATTGAGTATTCTCGGTTTGCTAAACACTATATTTCGTCAGAATCTAGGAAAGTGGAGAGATATATCTGGGTGTTAAAACCTTTAATCCGTGAATTTGTAATCGCCATGAACCCCACTACCTTTTCACTAACTGTGGATGCGGCGGAAGTTACAAAACGGAATAAGAATCGGCAGTCAGAGGGTAAAGTTGTAGAGAAAAGGAAATGTGAAGGGCCTTCATCTAACTTTCGAGGGCCAAAATCAATAAAATATGATAATAGAACTGAACAAAAAGTTGGTGAGAAAGTCTGTGCTCAGTGCTGACAGGTTCATCAAGGGGACTGCAAATCAAATCCGAGGAAATGTTATAAATGTGGCGAGGTAGGTTATTTGTCAAGAAGCTGCCAAGCCAATAGAAGATGTTTTAATTGCAATTCCCCAGATCATATTCGACCCAACTGTTCGTTGTTGAGAACTTCGCAGTTGACTATGGGGAGTAATGTATCAGGTACTCGGGGAAGACCTATAATATCTAGAGGAGGGCAAGGAGGGGCACGGGGTCAATCCTTCCAAATGACAAAGAACGAGACAGAAGCTGCAACAGATGTAGTAACAGATACCTTCCTTCTGAATTCTATACGTGCTAAGGTTTTATTTGATTCTGGTGCAAACTTTTCGTTTATATCACCATCATTTGCTCAAATTGCATGTTTGAATTCTGTGTTACTTGATGACGAATTAGTAGTTGATACTGCTAATAGTCAGGAAGCTGTTACTAGTGTATTCAATAACTACGTTATTGTTATTGAGGGGTATGAAGTACCAATTCTATTGTTCCCAATGCCGATGAAAGAGTTTGATGTAGTAATAGGTATGGATTGGTTGGCAGAACATCAAGCCAATATTGTTTGTACTAAAAAGATGATCAGAATCATTTTGTCAGACAGAGGGTCAGTTGTTATCTATGGTGATCGTCAGAATAATCACACTAGCCTTTTGTCTATGTTGAAAGCCCGAAAATGTATTCGAAAGAAGTGTCAGGGATGTTTGGCATATGTTATTGATGAAAAGAAAGAAAAAGGAAAGTAAGAATTGATTCCAATTGTTAATGAATACCCAGAAGTTTTTCTCGAGGATTTGTCTGGTTTACCGCCAGACAGAGTTGTTAAATTTAGAAATGATCTCTTACCTGGGGCAGCACCAGTAGCCAAGGCGCCGTACCGGTTGGCTCCATCAGAATTAAAAGAACTAGTTACTTAGTTGAAGGACCCGCATGATAAAGGATTTATTCGACCCATCACTTCACCCTGGGGTGCTCCAGTCCCATTTGTTAAGAAGAAAGACGGATCTATGCGAATGTATATAGATTATCGAGAATTGAACAAGTTGACAATCAAGAATGAGTATCCTTTGCCAAGGATTGATGACTTGTTTGATCAACTGGTGGGAGCGAGTTATTTCTCAAAGATCGACTTAAGATCAGGGTATCATCAGCTTAAGGTCAGGGAAGAAGACATCGCTACAACAACTTTTCAAACTAGGTACGGACATCATGATTTCTTAGTTATGCCGTTCGGTCTAAGTAATGTGCCCGTAGCCTTTATGGATTTAATGAATAGGATATGTAAGGAGTATCTTGATAAATTCGTTATTGTATTTATCGACGATATTCTTATATACTCTAAGACTGAAAAGGTGCACGTAGAACATCTTCGTCTGATACTGGAACTTCTGAGAAGAGAAAAGTTGTATGCGAAGTTGTCTAAGTGTGAATTTTGGCTAAGGGAAGTTCAGTTTTTGGGTCATGTCATATCAGAAGCAGGGGTGAAGTTAGATCCAACAAAGATAGAAGCAGTTGAAAGTGCGAGGCCCCAAAGACTCCTTCTGAAATCCGAAACTTTTTAGGATTGGCAGACTATTATCGTAAATTTATTCAAAACTTTTCTAATATAGCCGTGCCATTGACCAAACTAACTCAGAAGAACATTAAGTGTTAGTGGGAGGAAGAACAACAAAAAGCCTTCCAACTGTTGAAAGATCATCTCTGCAGTGCCCTGGTATTGACCCTACCAGATGGATCAGAAGATTTTGTAGTATACAGCTCAAAACTAGGACTGGGATGTGTTCTGATGCAAAGAGGAAAAGTGATTTCTTATGCGTCAAGACAACTGAAGAATCATGAGAAGCAGTATCCAGCTCATGATATGGAATTGGCAGCAGTGGTGTTTGCTTTGAAAATATGGAGGCATTATCTTCTGGGAACAAAGTGACAGGCCTATACGGATCATAAAAGTTTACAACACCTATTCAACTAGAAAGAACTGAATATGCGGCAACGTCGATGGATTGAACATGCTAATGATTATGATTGTGAAATCCTCTACCACCCAGGAAAAGCCAATGTGGTAGCTGACGCTTTAAGTAGAAAAGAGAAAAGTGGAACTATTAAGACTATGGCCATGAGAATAAATCTAGTTCCTGATACTCATAAAGAAATCCTGAGATGTCAGAAAGAAGTTATGAAAGGGAATCATTTCAAGTCAGAAAGGTTGGGTAAGATGATTTCGATTCTAAAACCGAACAATAGAGGAATTATGTGCTTTCAAGGACAAATTTGGGTACCATGTTTTGGGGATATATGGAAAACTATTTTGAATGAAAGCCATAAGTCTCGTTAATCCATACATCCAGGTACCAATAAGATGTACATAGATCTGAAACCTTTTTATTGGTGGCCTGGATTGATGAAAGACATAGCTAAGTATGTGGAATAATGTATAACGTGTCTACAGGTTAAGATCGAGCACAAGAAGCCTTATGAAAATCTTCAATCTTTGGAGATTATTGTATGGAAGTGGGATCACATTACAATGGATTTTGTCATGAACTTACCTCGAACTCCGAAAAGGTATGATGCAATATGGGTAATTGTTGATCACTTATCTAAATCTGTGCATTTTTTACCTATAAGAGAAGGATCCTCTTTAGAAATGCTGGCACAGATTTATATCAAAGAGATTGTAACCAGGAACGGTGTTTCACTATCTATTATCTCTGATAGAGATAGTCGCTTTACCTCAAGGTTTTGGGAAAGTTTGCAAAAAGCTCTAGGGTCTGAAATCTGATTAAGTACAGCCTATCATCCGTAAATTGACGAGCAAAGTAAAAGAAGCATCCAGACTCTCGAAGACATGTTGAGAAGTTGTATCATTGACTTCGGGGGATCGTGGGAAGATCATTTGTCACTGATAGAGTTTGCTTATAATAACAATTACCATTTCAGCATCCAAGCGGCACCGTATGAGGTATTGTATAGACGTATATGTCGAATGCCGTTATGTTGGAATGAGGTAGGTGAAAGACAATTGATGGGTCCCAAGATTGTTCAAGAAACTTCCGAAAAGATTGAACAGATCCGTGAAAGAATCAGAACAGCACAAGACCGCCAGAAAAGTTATGCTGATAATCGTCGAAAGCCGATTGAGTTTTGTGTGGTGATCTTGTGATGTTGAAAGTTTCTCCATGGAAAGGTGTTATCAAATCAGAAAGAAAGGTAAGCTCAGTCTTAGGTATGTTGGGCCGTTCAGAATTTGTAAATGAATTAGGCCAGTGACTTATCAGTTGGAGCTACTAGAAGATCTTAGTATGATCCACAACACTTTTCATGAATCGAACTTGCGGAAATGTTTAGCTGATTCCAATCTAGCTGTACCGCTTCCAGAAGTTAAATTGGATAGCAAACGGAACTTTATAGAGACACTAGAAGCTGTGATTGACCGAAGATGAAGGTGTTGAAAAACAAAGAGATCAGTTTGGTTAAAGTACAGTGGCGGTTTCATAAGGGGTCAGAGGCAACCTGGGAACTAGAATAAAAAATGAGATCAGAATATCTGTAGCTTTTTGATTAAAGGAATTTCGAGACAGAATTCTTTTAAGGGGAGGATAATGTGACAACCGGGTCTTGGTTATCACCTGAGGTAACTAATATGTGATTATTTATTATGTGCTTACGTGACAACATGATAAATTGGTATATTTGATCATGCAAGTATGCGGATTGTATGCACAATGTGAATATATATATATATATATATATATGCATGCATGCATATGTAGGAAATGCATGATATGTATATTTAAGTATTATGTATGCATGATTATGTGTGTTTTGCATACATATGTTTGAATGGATGTATGGGCATGCATGCATGTAAGGGGCTGTTGAGCCGCCTTACTTATTTTAGAAAGGATATATATATATGAGGGTAAGGCCTTCATATGATTTTCTTACCATTTTTGGGAGCTTGTAAGAGATTTAAATAAAAGAGGTGATCGGATTACATTTTAACTGGATTCAAGTAGTTGATTTTCAAAAGGAAATCAAAGGTAAGTGGTTAAATGTCTTTAAAAGTATTTTGAATTGCATATTGATTGGAGTTATGAAAGTTTACCCGGTTATGGCTTTAAATCGGACAAATGATGTCCGAATTATTTTAAGTCGGACACGTTTTGTCCGATTTAGTTTTAAAATCGATTGTTATATCGATCGAATTAGAGATTTTGAATTATGTGAAATGGACAAAGGTTTTGAACATAGAAGTTGGAATACGATCAAGGGCTATCCGATTTAGCCATAAATAGATCAAGGGTTATCCGGTTTAGCCATAAATCGATCAAAGGCTTGCACGGTATAGTATAGTCCGACTGTGTTTTGATCGGACTCTAATGATGGAAAATAATTCCATATATGTAAACTTGAAAGCTTGATCGGTTTTGTTTTCACTTGTCTGGATTGATAAATCGGACAAGTAAATGTGTTGTCCGGATTTGTAAATCGGACAAAAGGACTAGTGTTGTCCAGATTAGTATATCAGTTAAGATTTGACTAGAGATGAAGTCTGGTCAAGTCTAGGTTAACTAATATTGTTAAAGATTTTGTACTTTGACTAAAATGTTAAGTTCAATTAAATCATTATTATAATGTTCTTTTATGATAATAAAGAATGCGAATTTTGATAAAGATAATTTTGAACTGATGATATTCCATTAGGACATTTATGACTGCGGTCTGTTCTAATTCGAGTTATTTTGTAAAATGATTTGATGAGAAAATAAGGGTGGCATATCAAGGAGATGTGTACCATGGGATAAGGGTGACATATCAAGGAGAGGTGTACCATGGGATAAGGATAACATATCAAGGAGAGGTGTACCTTTGGATATAAGGGTGACATTTGTATGTGTGATGTATGATATAACTCTTACTATTATATCCTTTAAGATTACTGTGATTCGAAATCTTTATTTCTTTGTGATTTAAAGATTTGGAATTAGGATTTTTATAGGAAATCTTAGTCTAAAGGTTATGAAGAAGTTTTTTTTTTGACCGGCAACAAAGACGAAATAGCATAGAAACTAGCAAGGCGCTAGCAAAAGAGAGTACAGGTTAAAAACAAGACATGGGAGAATTACACCACTCTATCCAAGTATTCGCCATAACATCTTTCGGCACCCTGTTTTTAAACCAGAAAAAAGAATACGCCTGAAGTTGGCCTGCAAGAAAAGTAGCCATCATCTGAGAAGGGACTGAGAAAGTTTTGCGGTTGCACAGGTTCCAAATAATCCAGAAGAATCCATACACCACTCCAATAAACGCCTTCTTACACGAAAAATTCCCAGCCACCTCCGAGCAACGGTCAAGAAGATTATCAATCGAATTCACCTGTCCTATGTCCACTTTCCACCATTTGCACAAATCCTTTAGCAATTGCTGAGATATCGAGCATCCTATGAAAAGATGTTCCTCGTCTTCTTCCGCGCATTCGCACAGAGGGCACATGGAGGAGAGACAAACCACTCCTCTTTTAGCAAGATTAATTTTAGTCGGAAGCCTTTTGTGAAGAAGACGCCAAGATAGAATATTAATTTTAGATGGAACCCAATTGACCCACCAAGAATTTCTGAAACTAACCTGGTGAAGCGAAATATCATCATACGCAGCTCTCATCGAGGAGACTGAGAAGTTACCGTGAGAAGTCAGAGCCCATCGCCATGAGATATCGATCCCGTTAGAGCTTTGATCTCTTTGAAACCAGTCCGCGAAAGGAAGATTGAGGCTATTGTATTCCTTGTGGATTTTTAAAATGTTCCTCCAGAGCCCCGGAAATCTGCCGTTTCTGGCCAAGTTGTTCATGCCGCCATCTTCACTATGGAGAGCAATGATAACCCGTCTCCATATGTGATTATGCTCCAATTTGAATCGCCACCACCACCTAGCGAGAARCGCCAGATTGAGGGCTCTTAGACTACCGATCCCCAAACCGCCAGCATCTTTATCCGCCAACGTGGTACTCCAACTGATCCATGAAATCTTTCTCACTCCTCCTTTATCGCCCCAAAAGAACCTCGAGCGAATARATTCCAGTTTGTTGATGATCGAGGTAGGGGCCTTAAGAAGCGAGAGATAGTGCAGGCCCAAACTTCCTAAGAYGGATTTGACCAAGACAAGCCGACCACCATGAGAGAGAATTTTGGATTTCCAAGCTGATAATTTTTTGTTAAAATTTTCAATTAAAGKCGCCCAAGATTCAGCTTTGTTGGAGCGTCCACCAATCGGCAAACCAAGGTACGTAAAAGGCAAAAGCCCAGGTCTGCAATGAAGTCTACTAGCGACAGATACCACTTCCTCGTAATCAGCCCCCACACCCATGATATTACTCTTCTGCATATTTACCTTCAGCCCCGAAGATAGTTGGAAGCAACGCAGCAGCTGAATCAGATTAGTGGCGTTCGTTCTCGTCCATTCACCCATGATCAAGACATCATTAGCAAATTGCAAAATCGATATTTCAGGTCCGGAGTTAGGAAGTTTGATACCTCTGAAAATACCTTTCCGAGGGGCCTCCGATATGATGATATTAAGTGCTTCGGCAGCGAGAATGAAGAGGAGTGGGGCCAGGGGATCTCCTTGCCTTACTCCCCTTCCTAGAGGGAATTCACGAGTTGGGGACCCGTTAATGAGAACCGCTACCGATGCCGTACAGAGGCACCCTTTGATCCACGCTCTCCATTTAACACCAAAACTCATTTGCCTTAGAACGTCCTCCAGAAAATCCCAAGACAAAGTATCGAAAGCTTTTTTGAAGTCAATTTTAAATATCAAAGATTTACGGTTAGCTTTTTTAGCCCAAGATATAACCTCGCTGACGATAATGGGTCCATCTAAAATACTTCTTCCCTTGATGAAGGCAGATTGCTCATGCCCTACGACCGAGTCGATGACCAAGCTCAAACGAGACGCCAAGATCTTAGCAATGATCTTGTAAAAACAGTTTATCAGACTAATGGGCCGGTACTCCGAAAAAGAGCACGGAGATTCAGATTTGGGAATAAGCGAGATGAAGGAGGCATTACAACCGTCATCAATAGAGGCAGTAGACTCAAAATATTTGATGGCGCGGTACAAGTCATCCTTGATGGCATCCCATTGAGATCGAAGGAACTCAAACGTGAATCAGTCGGGCCCAGGGGCCTTATCAGGTCCACAATCCCAAATATATAGCTTTCCTGACTTCCTCCATGGAAATGCTAGATTCGAGATAGCTCGCCTGTTCCGGAGATAACTTTTTAAAATTACTACATAAAAAAGGGGGCTGAATGACAGACCTGGATCGAAACCTCACCGAGAAGAAGTTGAAGGCCACTTGTTTGACTTCAGTAGGATCCGTGACCCATACCCCATTAGAGGAAATGCCATGAATGAAGTTGCTCCTTCTGTTAGAATTGACGATCCCATGAAAGAAACTCGAATTTTCCTCCCCGTCCACAACCCATCTGAGACGCGCTTTCTGCTTGAGATCCTTCACGTTCTCCTCGTCCAAGGCTTTGCTTTTCATCAATATGTCCTTTCTCGAAGCAATCTCTTTCGGCGAGAGAAGGGTATTTTCCGCCTTGATATCTAGGGAATCCAGCGACAGTTTGAGGGAATTCACCTGTTCTACCTTAGCTTTGTTCACTCCTGCCTTCCAAATTTTTATTCGAACCATGAAGTACTTGATAGGCAAGCAGTAAATGGGTGAGGGAGAGGAATTCCACAAATCGAGGACCAGGTGATTAAATTCAGGATGCCCAAGCCACGAGTTGAAAAATTTAAAGTAGGTAGGCTCAAAATTCACCAGATCAGATCTGAAGAGAATAGGGCAGTGGTCTGAGAGATAACGAGCAGAATCATTGCGCTTGGCAAAGGCCAATGAGAGCAGAAATTAGAAGACACCAGATACCTGTCCAGTTTACTGTGTTTCGCCCCATCAGCGCTCATCCTCGTAAATTTCGTTCCGCCGCTCCGGACTTCCATAAGCCCTGAGTCCCGGATAAAATCATTAAATCTGCTAGCACCTAAAAAAGAGAACGTGGATCCTTTTCTTTCATTGACGTAACGAACTTCATTAAAGTCCCCCATGATAACCCACTTCAGATCCGAGTTATCGTTAAGAAATTGTTCAATGGCAGACCATAACCTGAGTTTGGAAACCGAGGATTGCGGTGCATAAATATTAATGAAACCACAAAAGGTATTATTAGACACCCATCTTCCCCAAACAACAACAAAACCATCGAGAATAACGAAATCATCCTTAATGAAGAAATCCGTATCCTAGATAGATAAGATACCCCCGGACATCCCCCTTAATTTCGACGAAATAAAATCGATAGAGCCTTTATCCCAGATAGATTGGATGAAACTCAGATCCACCTCATCCTTGATATGCGATTCCTGTAGAGCCAGGAAATTAACTTTATTGCCAGCCCTCAAGTTTCTGATCCAACTCGTCTTAGCCTCCGAAGCAACCCCACTAGAATTCAAGGAAAAAATGATCATTGATTAACTTGCACATCCCCTGTGGAAGAAATTACCTTTCTGAGTTCTGCTTCACAACCGTTCATACAGAAACCAACCATACAACCAATTTCCATGGTATCTCGGATCTCTGTCGCTAGCCCATCCAACGACTCACTGCTGTGAACGTCACTGCTATTCGCGCTCCCAGTGTCGGTCCGATCACACGAGCCTACTACCTGGATGAATTTAGTCCTTAATGTGTCCAGCATAACACCTTCTTAAAGCCACTCGCAGTCGGTCCGATCGAAGGCAACACCGGCGTATCCATCGGGGGTTGCTCCAAATTAGCAGAAATAGTGTAAGAAGCCCTCTTATCTGCTTGAACAACTGGAACCCAGGGAGGAATTGTTACCTTGGATTTTCTAGACAGCGCCTGAGAGAACACAGACGTAGGCTTCAGCGAAAAGAAGGGTCTTGAGGATAAGATTCGCTTTTTAGAAGCATGTATGTGACTAAGGTTATGAAACGAGTGATGGCCCAAACTAGAGTAATTAGGCTCATGGGAGAAATCCACAATGGGCTCAACAGAAAAAGGGGCGTGGACCATATCATGTTCCTGAGCCTTATCAACCAAGGATAAAGGGCGGGCCCTGCACGTGGGAGAGGAATTCCCAGCAGAAAAGTGATCCAAGTTATTGGGAAAATAATTATCTTGGAAAATACGAAGACTTTTTGACTTACCTTCTCCCTCTCTTGCCTCTTCGATTTCCTCATCTTCACCAGGATCCTGGCTTCCAACGAAGTTTCCCGACGACCGGAGATTTGAATGGTTATCGAGAATAAACAGGTTTTGGTCTGAAGCCTTGAATAAACATTGTTTTTAATTAAAAAGGTTTAAAAGTGGCATTGTGAGAAACCCTGTTGGTTCAAACCTATTTGTGTTCGAATGTGTTATTTAAAAGCCGAGAGATTGGCTTTGGAATTGGAAAGGTATTAATATTATGTTTTACTTGTTCATATATTGTTATATATATGAAAAGTTGTTTTAAATAAAGTTTTGGTGATTTTCACCCTGCAATGACATAGAAAGGGATCTCATTAGACCTTCCGGTCTAACCCTCATTTTTTGTGATTTTAAGATATATTGTAGGAAGTGCTGACGGTAAGAGGAAGGGGAAAATATGATATTTTCCTGTATGCATATCTGTATGAAGATTTGTCTATGATGTATATAGTTTTGGTAGATGAACGTTGATTAGTACAAGAAATATATTTTGAATTTTTGGACCATATATTATGTATGATAGAATCTTGTACTATGGGACCTGAGTGGTGTATAAACATGTATTTCTTGTGAATTAAGTATGTGTTACATACAATGTGTGGAATGAGGTGTTTCAATGTTTATATAATTGTTAACTTGCAAATTAAAACATCAACAAAAATAAACACTCTTACATAGTCGTCATGCGGATGCATGTATCGTGAAAGATCAGCCATAGGTCCTTGTCGACGCATATCGCTTATAAATCTCGCTTCGAGTGACCCACATTTTTCATATATAAGGTTTTTAACCGAAGCGATCTTTTCATCAACCTCAATATGTACCTGGCGCCATTCATCACGCCATTGAACGTCGGTATATGTTGCAAATGAATGGCGATGTTGTGGCTCATATTTTGGTCTATGAGAAGTGTGCGCTGCAAATGATTGACGTGCTGCTGATGGTTGGACGTCGTCGTCATCGTCATCATTTTTTTCGTGACACATCCTTTGATCGGGGTCCGGCTGTCTATAATAATTATTGACAAGAATTCTCTGCTTTCAATCCACCACTGGCCCAACTCCTCTAAATTTGTCGGCACCAACGAGGTCAGGGGGCGAGATGATTTCTATAAATATATAAATCAATAAAAAAAATTACACATACATAACAAAAAAATTGGCACATCTTGAACTTATAATAAATGATATCAAATCTTGTGAATAGTGGATAATACACAACACTCTTTCCATTTCATCATTTTCTTTCGTTTCCATCCAATAGCCTTCGAGATGGAAGGACTATAACGAGAAAAAAAAATGTTGGTTCGGGGAAATGTCTCCAAGATCCATATCTGGTAGGTTACGAAAAAAGATGGTGAGAAAATGAAAATTAATTAGTAAATAAGATATTTAAAAAAATTATAATCGACCTTGAAGGCATATATGAACCCATATAATATATATTTGTTTGGCGGCCAATTTTTGTGTCTACGCCACTCGAAAGCATTTTTCAGCTGTCGATATGTTAGACGCCATATATATGATCCCAACGGGTACCGGTTCCAGGAATCTAGATTATCAACCAGATGCAAAATCCAGTCTTCGATATTGTGATTCTTCTTTCGTCCCAGAAAAAACGAATGGAGCATGACTACGAGGCAGACACACCGCAATACCACATCATCGTCTGATATATTATTTAAGTCGGACAATTTATTTTTAAAATGCTTGATTTTAGTATTATAAACATTGTTAGAAAACAATCTTGTAATAATATCCGGTATGGTATAATGTGACGGGTGAAGATCCGGGTCAAATCTTAAACCCGTGATCAAACAGAACTCATGTCTGTCAAACCGTAAATGAAACCCTCCAACCTGATAATATATTTCTTCAGATTGAGAAGGGAAATAGAGGTCCTCACATTGCACCATCCAGTTAATTAATGAGGAGTCTGAATAATGGTGAGATAAATTTAACCATGGGCCGAAACATATATTTCATAACATGTTTAACCTCATTTCATTATTTGATAATGCTACGTTTATATCTCTAATTGTTGAGGTCTGAGCCCTCAAAGTCATTAGAGACTGGTAGAACAGCTGGAAAAAAAATTAAAAACAAATTAATTTTTATAATATAAACATACATTATTATATTTATATACACACAAATAGATCTATACGTATATATACATGTCGAGGAGCGATCAAATGAAAACCGCCCTCATTTGTGTAAACCATGTAAACCAATTTCATCAATTCATTTTCTTGATCAATGATCAAGATTAATTTAGGTTATATTAGAAAATTAAAAAAAAAATAAAAAAAAAAAATAAAAAAATCTTTTATAATCCCAAAAAGGGCAAAATGGTAACTTTGGTAGTGGTAATATTAATGGCAACCGTATCATGTATATCGTAATATTAATGAAACAAAATCATTTGTAAAATAATATATTAATTTTCTTCCTTTATTTATGATACGCTAGGTGGTTCATGATGTAAGAGACGATTCTTTTCATTGTTCAATAACTGAACAAAATTTTCTTAGAAACCATGAAATGGTTTCACTTTTTTCGATCACCCATTTCATCGGCCAACATGGTTTAATGAGTCATTTGTTATTTTACACTGTTGTTAATAAAATTTCTTCACTTCTCTCTAATTACACAGACTTCTTCTGTAAACTTTTCTGAAATGGTTTCACTACCTTCACGCACACATTTCATCATGCACCATATTCATGATGCACCCATTTCATATGCATCCATTTCATGCTGTACCCATTTCATCATGCACACATTTCATAATCATTTTCACTTACTCCATGCACCAACTTCAACATATATGAAACCGGTTTCATCAAACACTCATTACAGAATCATTTTCACTTACTCCATGAACCAATTTCACCATATATGAAACCGGTTTCATGAATATTTTTTTCATTCAATTACTGATTTCATGGATTTATTAATCCAATAAATAAATCTTTTCATGCATCTTGTCAATAATAAACCGATACAAAATATCACACAATCCAATTTTTAATATTATAATTTAATTAAATATTTAAATGTTACCATTTATAAAATTTCTTTTATTATGTTACTTTTATTAAGATTTATTAATAACTTCCATATTTAATAGAAAACAACACAAATGACCAATACACCCCTAATGATTAAATTTAATTAAAAAAATGGAATTTTTCTATTGCTCGAAATTAGTTTACACGGTTTTTAAGAATTGCACGGTTTTCATTTGAACGTGCCTCTATACATGTATGCATATACGTTTATATATGTATGCATTTATATACGTATATATATATACATGTATATATATACATATATAAATACATATATATATATATACATATATATATATACTCACACACACACATATATATA
>NC_037532.1:18199177-18200623 GCF_001531365.2 Cynara cardunculus var. scolymus
AATGTATACATATAGATACATACATTTCGTAAAAACACCATATATATACATACAAAAATTTATATTTACATACATATCTATACAAACCGAAATATATGTCTATATATATATATATTTAAAAATTTGAGAAATTTTATCGGTTTTTCCATAGTGGTAGGTGATTGTTCCACGTTTGGGGTGGCGGCAGACGGTGGCCGGTGGCAACACACGGAGGTTGGTGGTGGCGAAAGGTGGTCGGTGGCGGCGAAAGGTGGTGGATGACGGGGATGGACGGTGGTAGTTGGCGGCAAAAGGTGGCGGCGGAAGGTGGTGGAGGCGGCGATGGACGGTTGTAGTTGGTGGCAAATGGTGGTCGGTGTCGTGAAATGGTGGTGGACGACGGTGGATCGATGAATGATGGTCGTTGGTGATCGGTGATCGATGGATAAAAGTGAAGGCGAAAAAAGCTCATTTTTCTAGAGGTGGGAGGTGGATGTCGGTGGGGATGGTGATTATGGTCCCCCCGACCGCCTATTTATATAACCGTTACGTAATTAGACAAAATACATCGTCAAATCGGCTTCAAATCATAGACACTAAAAGACGAAATAGCGGTCAAACTACGTAAATCAGATATAATATCTGATTTTTGTCCCCTAAATCAGATAAAAATAATTTTTTCTTGTCCACAATTATCATGGTTTATTTTATAAACTAAAACCATGACATATTGTCCTAAAAAGGTAAAAAAACAGTTTAAATATCTTCTCATATTTATTAAAAACACCCCTTATGTAACATCCTCATTTCAAATACAAGGTGCCACGTAATAAAATATAAAATCCAAAATCTAGCGGCTAATAAAGCCTTATTGCAGCGGAAGTCTTACAATAATTTAATCGTAATTAATATCTCAAAACTAACTCATCCCATATTGAGTTACATTACATATAAATTCAATTAAAATACTAAGGATTTTATAATTCATAACTCGAATAATAGCTCTCTTTCCAATGCAAAACCTTTGCTCTTTTCCGTTCTTAAACACCCAGCTCCTGAGATGCATACTAATATTCAGCTTTATAAAGCTCAGTAAGCTCATGGTTTTTATGCACAATCATACATATCTCATCATGCATAAAACAAACAATACCCCAAATAAAATAACATGAACATTTGTTTCAAACCCTTTTGAAATAATAATGAGATCTCTTAATTTCCCGTCGGGTTAAGGTCGTACTGTCATCCGCACTTCCCCGGGTTACACGGCTATCCCTTGTCTAATCACCCATCCGTAGGATGTGCCATCCCTTATGACTTTTGACCCCTTCCCATACCCGACAAAAATATTAATTCTTTTATAACATGCTAATTAATGTTTAAAAACACGTAAACAAATAGCATGCAACCCACAATAATAATTCATATACATGTAATAAACCCATAAACATGTACATAAAAAAAATA
>NC_037532.1:18200973-18208803 GCF_001531365.2 Cynara cardunculus var. scolymus
TTCGATAGTCATCAATCCTTTTGCAACACTTTAATCTATTTATTCAATTTAAATTAATTTTAAACCACTCTTCTTAAATCAAACAATTAGAAGAGTAAAATTAAAACTTCTAACTTCATTATCCATCGTCTTAACCAATTGCTTCCTCACATTAAGATACCACATAATATATATAATATGTGTATGTATGTTTTATGAACAAAACATCATGAAAGTCATGCATGGTCACTAAGTTACATATATGCATGTATCATCCTTTATTCACATACATGCCGCATGCATATGTCTAAAACAAGACATGCAAATGAAAAAAAAACTTTGGCGACAACAATCATCCATCGCGGTTTCTATTGTAGCCGCATCTATATTTATGCTCACAAACGCACGATGGTACCATTTTTTTAAAACACGAATTATACACGCCTATTTGACTCTATGGAATAGCTTGTATACATACATATATATATATATATATATATATATACACTCTCTCAATTGATTGGTAAGAAAAAGGAAGGTGATATATATATATATATATGTATATATATATATGTATATATATATATATATAGATGATATATATTCCTCATTCATCTTGCCATATTTCTTACCAATTTCCAATCAATCACTCTAAAATTTGCCACCAATTACTATACATATTTGATTCTCATAAATACAATCCTTCCCCCGTTTTTTTTTTAAATTTGAATGTCATTTCAAAAATATTCCACTAGATATTTTTATATCATTTTTTTAAATTCAAATAGTTAAAATATATTTAATCTTCAATATATCACTTATTTCAAATACCCTTATTTTAGAGTGTTACAATTCTCCCCTTCTAAAATTAGGATTTCGTTCCTGAAATCACTCTTTGTTGAAAAGATGTGGGTACTTGGCTCTCATATCCCTCTCTGGTTCCCACGTCATCTCTGATCCCTTGTGAAATTTCCACTTTACAAGGACCAATGGAATGGTCTTGTTTCGTAACCTCTGTCTTTCTATCCTAGACTTGAATTGGTTCTTCGATGTAACCCAATTTTTGACTGATCTTCACATCTTTTAGTGTCAGGGTCGCTGATTCGTTAGCTAAGCATTTCCTTAAATTTAACACGTGAAACATGTCATGAATCCCTTGTAATTCTTCAGGCAACTTCAAACGATATGCCACCGCCCCCACCCTTCCTATGATCTCGAATGGTCCAACATATCTTGGACTTAGCTTTCTACGTTTATCGAAATGAACTACTCCCTTCCAGGGTGATATTTTTAACATCACTCGATCCCCAACTTGAAACTCTAGAGGCCTACGCCTTTTATCCGCATAGCTTTTCTGTCTGTCTTGCGCGATCCTCAACCATTCTCGGATTTGCGCTATCTTATCTGACGTCTGTTGAACTAACTCTGGCCCAACCAACTTCCTTTCTTCGATGTCTACCCAACACATAGGTGTTCTACACTTTCGACCGTATAGGGCTTCGAAAGGTGCTGCCTCAATGCTCGAATGATAACTATTGTTGTATGCGAACTCTATTAATGGTAAGTGGTTGTCCCAACTACCCCAAAATCGATAGTGCATGCCCTTAGCATATCTTCAAATGTTTGTATCATCCTTTCACTTTGACCATCGGTTTGTGGGTGGTAGGCGGTGCTTAAATTCAATCGAGTCCCCATCTCTTGTTGGAAGCTTAACCAAATTCTCGATGTAAATCTAGCATCCCTGTCTGAGATGATTGATATTGGCACACCTTGCCTTGACACAATCTCGTTGACATATAGTTGAGCTAACTTTTCTAATGTATATTTTTCACTGATCGGTAGGAAGTGAGCGGACTTCGTCAATCGATCAACAATCACCCAGATTGCATCATGTCCTTTTATCGTCTTTGGTAGCTTGGTAACAAAGTCCATTGTTATCATATCCCACTTCCACACTGGTATTTCCATTTGTTGTAACATTCCTGATGGTTTCTGGTGTTCTATCTTCACTTGTAGGCAAGTCAAACACTTCTCCACATACCCAGCTACTGACTTCTTCATACCCGACCACCAGTAGCTCTCCTTCAAAATCTTGTACATTTTATCGCTACCCGGGTGCATAGTGTACTAAGACTTATGTGCCTCATCTAGTACCTTTCCTTTCAAATCACCTAAGTTAGGAATCCACACTCAATTCCCAAATTTGTGTATCCCATCTGACCCGACGGTCAGTGACTTAATTTGCCCAACCATCCTATCCTTCTTAATGTTTGCTTCAATCAAGGCTTCCTTTTGAGCATCCCGGATTTGATCTACCATATCCACCTTTATGCTCATCCACATGGCCCGCACTCGAATAGGCTCGACCCTTTTCTTCCTACTTAAAGCATCAGCCACTACGTTTGCTTTGCCAGGATGGTAATGGATTTCACAATCGTAATCCTTGAGGAGTTACATCCATCTCCTTTACCCCATATTTAGTTCCTTCTGATAAAAAAGATACTTCAGGCTCTTATGATCCAAATATATCATACATTTTGTACAATACAAGTAGTGTCGCCAAATCTTCAGCGCGTATACTATTGCAGCTAACTCCATATCATGGGTTGGGTACTTCTTCTCATGCTCTTTTAATTGTCGTGATGCATAAGCAATAACCTTGCCTCGTTGCATCAGTACACAACCCAGACCCATCTTAGAGGCGTCACTATAAACAACAAAGTCTTATGTTCCTTCCGATAAGGCAAGGACTGGCGCGCTACTCAACTTGGTCTTAAGGGTTCGGAAAGCTTCTTCTTGCTTTTCTCCCCAATCAAACTTAATTGACTTCTTTGTCAAATTCGTCATAGGCGTTGCTATTTTGGAGAAGTCCTTGATAAACCTTCAGTAATAGCCTGCTAGATCCAGAATACTTCGGATTTCGAATGCAGGTTTTGGCGACTACCAATCCATGACAGCCTCTATCTTTGCCGGATCCACCTTAATTCCTTCCAAGTTGACCACATGATCGAGAAATTGCACTTCTCGTTACCAGAATTCACATTTCGAGAATTTGGCATACAACTTCTCTCTCATCAGTAGTTCCAGAATAGTTCTTAAATGTTTCTCATGTTCTTTTTCGCTTTTCGAATATATAAGAATGTCGTCCATGAAGACGATGACAAACTTGTCTAGATACGGCCTACATACTCTATTCATCAGGTCCATGAATGCTGCTGGAGCATTTTTCAGTCCAAAGGGCATTACTATAAACTCGTAATGACCATATCGAGTTCTAAAAGCAGTTTTTGGCACATCTTCTTCTTAGACTTTCAACTGGTGGTAACCTGATCTTAAATCAATCTTCGAGAAGTGGCTAGCTCCTTGTAACTGATCAAATAGATCATCAATTCTTGGCAACAAGTATCTATTCTTGATCGTGAGCTTGTTAAGCTCGCGATAATCAATGCACATTCGCATTGAGCCATCTTTCTTCTTTACAAATAGGATTGGCGCTCCCCATGGCGATGAACTTGGTCAGATAAACGCTTTGTCTAACAAATCTTGAAGTTGTTTCATCAACTCTTGCATCTTTGTTGGGGCTAATCGATAAGGTGCTCGTGCAACAGGAGCCACACCTGGCACTAAGTCAATACAAAACTCAACTTGACGTTCTGGTGGTAGTCCTGGTAGTTCATTCGAGAAAACTTCTAAATACTCATTCACCACTGGTACCCCTTGTACTGTTCTTTATTCTAACTTTGTGTCGACCGCATATGCTAGATAGGTAGTGCACCCTTTCTAAAGGCACCTTCTCGCTTTTAGTGTTGTGATGATCCCCGTACCACACTTTATGCGATGGCCATAAACATGAATTGTTTGCCCTTCGGGGGTTTGGATTTTGATCATCTTTTGGTGGCACACAATTTGTGCTTTGTTTTCGGATAACAAGTCCATTCCTAGAACCACATCAAAAACTCCTAAACACATAGGCATTAACCTAACAGGCAATTCTCTACCATCTATACAGATCGTGCACCCATAAACTATTTCATCTATCTTAACTTGACTGTCGTCAGTGGTTTCTACAGTATAGCTCTTCCCTAATCTACAAGCATCCTTATTCAAATAGTGGCAGAAAGTAGAAGACACGAAACTACCATTTGCACCCGAATCAAACAGCACATGAGCATAAACATTGTTTACATGAAACATACCCGATATGACGTTAGGAGACTCGCTAGCCTCCTCCAAAGTCATGTTGTATGCTCATCCTGGTCCCTTAGGTAATTCCTTCTTCCTTTTCGTCCCTCTTCCTGACCCATTACCTGAAGCTCTAACATTACTTGTTGTCCCCTTTTGGTTTTTAGGGCATTCAGACCGTATATGACCCGATGCCCCACAATCATAGCAAAGTTTGTTTTCAGTACACTCCCTTGATGTGTGCTCGGGTTTTCCGCACTGATAACATGTCACTTTTGCTGCCCAACATTCACCCTTATGTCTTCGATTGCATTTGGGGCGCTAAGGAATTGTGAACTTTCCATGTCGTGCCTTCGTATCTGTCATCTCCCTCTTGGATTTCTTTGTCAATTTACTTAATGCTTCCCATTTCCTTTTGACCTCCTTTCTCTCCCTAGTTTCCTTGATGTTATTTTCCTCCGCAACAGTCGCCATTTCCACAACTTGAACAAACGTGGTTGGTTTAACCATATCCACGTACTGCTTTATCTCTATCATTAGGCCATCCTTAAATCGATCTATCTTTCTTCGCTCAGTTGCCACCTGATAACTAGCAAACCTAGCCTTTTCTAGAAATTTGTTCACGTATTCTTGAATAGACAAAGATCCTTGCTCCAACCTCAGGAACTCCGACTCCAACTTCTTCACCTCTATCTACATACAATATTTATCCATCAACATCTTCTTCATTTGCTCCCAGGTCAGGGTATCGATGTTTTCATCCCCTCGAATGGTGCATTTAGTCTCTCACCTTTGAAGTGCCAAATCTCCAAAAGTGGTAGCAGCGTAAGTCACCTTCTGTTCTTCTGAACACTTACAAATCTTAAAACAACTTTGAATTTTGGTCACCTAATTCATTAGGGCTACCGGGCCCTCAATACCTCTAAATTCCTTCGGACGGGTGCTAAAAGTCTTGTAACTGCAACCCCTTTCCTTGGTTTGGGGTTCCACCCTCAGTTCCACTGGTGGCTCATCTTTCCTTTAGACGGACGACTCCATTTTTTCAGTGGGTTGGGAGTGAATCATTGTCTTCTCTTTCTTGGTGCTTGCTTTCTCTTCCTCTTCGGGGCCTTTGAACCTATCACCTAATATGGCTTTTAGCATGCTTGGAAGGGTATTTTGGAGGACTCAAGTCATCCTTTCGGTTAGTGCCTCATCGGTAACGTCATTTTCTCCTCTTCCAATTCCTTGATTTTGCTCTCGTACCCTACGGGTGGCCGAACTTGCATCCACAGACAAAGTTTCACTTGAGCTTGCAGTGTTACCACGACCATGACCACGACCTCGACCGCTGTAGGTTGTTGAGCATTCCCCTAGCCCTATCATTGTCCCACTCAAGGTAGACCAACTTATTCCATAACTCAGCTTTCTCTCTTTGCAGAGATTCTATCCTTTCTTCCAAGTTGGTACACGTGGGAGGCTGCGCTACCACAGGTGTCCCTTGAAACGAATCCTGAGTTGGGTTACTCATAAGAGATGTTGGACTGTCACCCCTGGGTATGCGGTTCCAACTGGGAGTCATACTGGTGTGACAACTATCAATACTCTCACAATGCGGGCCTAGTCCGACTGGTACCCTCCGTCCTATAGTTCTGCGCCCACATCCTCTCCTACGGTTAACAGACCTAGTGTGTATAGTGTGCACCATCTTCCTACAAAACCACATGGAAAACACTAAGGGCCTGTTTACTTGTGGCTTAATGAGCTTAGCGGATAAATGAGCTTATTCGCACAACCATTTTAGGGTGTTTACTTCGGGCTTATTTGCCCAGACATGGGCTTATTCGCGCAGATGGCTACCATGGGTTGTCCACATTAAGCCAAAAAAAAGACACGCCTACCCTTCAACAAAACCCACGCCTCTCTTCTCCTCCAAGAATCGCTCCCTTCTCCTCCAATAATCAACACTCTCTTCTCCTCCAAGAACCCTAATCGACCGAAAGAGTGTCTCCTCAAATCAAGTCTCTCTTCTCCAAAGGTAACTACTTCTCCTCTTTATCTATAGATTATGCTCGATTTTGCTCGATTTGCTGCTCGATTATGCTCGATTTTATCTATAGATTATGCTCCAAGAACCCTTATCGATTGCTGTTGATTTTGCTCGATTTGCTGCTCGATTTTGCTTCTGATTGCTTCTGATTTGCTGCTCGATTGCTTCTGATTTGCTGCTCGATTTTGCTTCTGATTTGCTGCTCAATTTTGCTAGCATATGCTCGATATTTTTGGGTTTGTTTGATGCATCGATTGTTGTTAATATTTGCTTTATTTTTTGGGTTTGTTTGATTTTGCTAATATTTGCTGCTCGATTTTGCTAGTATATGCTCGATATTTTTGGGTTTGTTTAACAACAACTTGTTTAACAGCAAAGAATGAAACAGACATATGTATTAGGACAGTGCAGAAATTTGTGTAAAGCAGAAAGAGTTGTTAATACATAGCTGCAGTTTGCCATTTTTGGGTTCTCATTTCTTGTTCTGAAAATACATAGTTGATCTATTTTGTGTTTGCGACTGCTGTTGATTGAACAACTGTTTAATACATAGCTCGAATGTTCGTTATAGGTATGGAACAAACGGGTGAAACCCAACAATAAAAAAGGGTTAGGATTAGTTGGAAGGATCCCAACATTGTCAAAACCTTTTTAGAAAGTTGTATTCTAGAGGTTGGGTTAAATGGAAAAGAGGGTGCTAGCTTGAAAGCACTTTCGTGGAAGAAAGTTGCCGATACTTTGAAACGCACACATAATTTTGTGGTCGATCGAAAGCAAATGTGGAACCATTTTGACTACTTGAAAGGAAAATATGGTGCTTGGTTGAAATTAAAGAACAAAACCGGCAACGTTTATGACCCTTCAATAAACACGTTTAACTTGACCCCTGAGGAATGGGACTTGGAGATAGAGGTCGTTTTCTAACTTTAGATCTTGTTTTATTTTGATTTTTTTTATTTTATTTGTATATTTATGTATGTTTCTTTAACATAGACCAATAGGTATGTCGAATCATTGAGGACTACAAGTCTTCCATATCCCGACCTGTGTGCGCAATTATTTGAGGGTGGTATGTCCACAGGTAGTGGAGGCCATGGACCGTCGTCAAAAGATCCTTTGCCAACTACCGAGCCTTTTGTTGTCATTGAGGAAGAGATCAATGTCTCAAGTGATCAAGCTCCTATGTCTTCAACACCCATTTCATCCCGTGCTCCGGTTGAGAAACAGAAGCATAAAAGACTATGGCAACAAATTCGGAGTTTGATGAAAAGCTTATAAATTTTTTAGATACTATGGCATCGAAATATGGGAACCCTGAACTTTTTAGTTATGAGTCATGCCTAAAAAAATTGAACGAGCTTGGGTGGGCAAAAAATGATTCGTTGTACCGTATTGCCTTTTCACTTCTTACGGACAACCGTAACAGAGAAGCTTGGATGACAATACAGTCTGAAATTGCAAGAAAATGGGTGAGAACAGTTGGGGCAAAGCAAGGATATCAGTATAGATTGGTGCCACGTTTTTAGAACTTTTGTGAAGTATAACATTTTTAGAACTTTTGTGTGCTAACTTGTGAGTTTTTTTGGATGACAATTTGGTGCCACGTTTTGTTGGACATATGATGTTTTTTGGATTTATGA
>NC_037532.1:18208973-18211370 GCF_001531365.2 Cynara cardunculus var. scolymus
AATAGAAAGAATGCCTGATAATACTTCAGCACTGAGCGGATATGCGTACACCCAAGAGCTATTAACTGGACCTAGTACGCAATGTCAAGAGTTGATGCGCCTCTCACGTGAAGCATATATACTGTTATGCAATCATTTTAGACAAATAAATTGGGTGAAAGACAGTAGACATGTTAGTGTAGAAGAGAAAATGGCAATGTTTTTGACGATGATCGGCCATAACGAGCGTTACAGAGTGATTAAATGTAGATTTCAACGCTCCACAAGAACTGTTCATGTTTGTTTCCATGAAGTTTTACTGGGTATGATGGAATTCGCAAGAGAAATAGTGGTGCCAACAACTTCTGATACAACTTCAAATACGTCGAGTCATCAAAGACGTTTGAGAGAAATATTTCCGGTAAGACTTATTATTGACGTTTTAAAGTTTTATATAAACATACACACACATATAATGTATTTAATCTTTTTTCTGTTAATGAAGGGTGCAATAGGTGCTCTAGACGGTACCCTTATACATGCAATTGTGCCAGCTAGTCATCAAACTGCTTACAGGGGAAGAGGAGGCGGTCGATGCTATCAAAATGTTCTAGGAATTTGTGATTTCAACATGATATTCACTTTTGTTTGGGCTGGATGGGAAGGTATAGCGCATGATTCTAGAATACTTAGAAAGTTGCTTTTAACCCAAGATCCGGTTTTCCCTTTCCACTACAAGGTATAAACCATTCTCAATTTGTTATTTGTTTTTTTTATTTCTATATTATATGATTGATGAGGGTGGTTTTTCAGATAAATATTATCTTTGTGATGCTGCGTACGCCAATGCTCGTGGATTTTTGGCTCCATATCGTAACACAAGGTATTGGTTGGCAGATTTTTGACATCGACGCGCTTTGACTAAAGAAGAAAGGGTTAATCATGCACATGCCCAACTCAGAAATGTTATTGAACGTGCTTACGGTGTATTGAAAGCAAGATTTCCGATCTTAAAGCGGATGGCTCCCTTTCCATTTACAACACAAAGAAATGTGGTAATTGCTTGCTTTGCGATACATAATTTCATCAGAAAATATAATATTCAATACCAGTTGTTTATGGAGTGCAATGGGGATAGTATATTTAACAACGAAGAAGAAGTCGAAGGAAATGGAGAAGAAGAACTGGACATTTCCCAATGGGGTGCTAATAGCACTCAATATATGGCTACTTTGAGAGATGGAAATGCAAATAGTTTGGTCAAAAATATTTGAACTTGGATTTTTGTGTTTGAACTTGTATTTGAACTTGGCTACTTTGTGTTTGAACTTGGATTTTTGTGTTTGAACTTGTATTTGAACTTGGCTACTTTGTGTTTGAACTTGGATTTATGAATTTATGTTTTAATTTTGGATGATATAAATGAATTTATAAATTTATGTTTTGTTATTTAAATATTTTATTTTTCAAAAATATCATTTACCTTAAAAAATGAACAACAGTTTACTAAACAGCCCATATTTAATCCTCAGGGGTAAATTGGTCATTTATGTTATTCAGACTGTTGATTCAGATAGAAAAGTAAACAACAACATAAATTTATCCACACAGCCAAATTTATCAAGACAGACAAATTTATCCATACATGACTTAATAGAAAATTTGGTAAACAGCCCCTAAGTCACATTAATAAAACAAACTTAATTGCAACGTATATAATGATATTAAACACCTCATATGTTTAAGCTTAGGCTATTTTTTATACCTATTTCTCTTAAACTAATGGCTCTGATACCAACATGTAACACCCCCATTTCAAATACAAGGTGCCACGTAATAAAATACAGAAATCCAAAATCTAGCGGCTAATAAAGCCTTATTGCAGCGGAAGTCTTACAATAATTTAATCGTAATTAATATCTCAAAACTAACCCATCCCATATCGGGTAACATTACATATAAATTCAATTGAAATACTAAGGATTTTATAATGCATAACCCGAAATAATAGTTCTATTTCCTATGAAGAACCTTTGCCCTTTTCCGTTCTTGAACACCCAGCTCCTGAGATGCATACTAATAGTCAGCTTTATAAAGCTCAGTGAGATCATGGTTTTATGCACAATCATACATATCTCATCATGCATAAAACAAACAATACCCCAAATAAAATAACATGCACATTTGTTTCAAACTCTTTTGAAATAATAATGAGATATCTTAATTTCCCATCAGGTTAAGGTCTTACCGTCATCGGCACTTCCCCGGGTTACACGGCTATCCCTTGTCCGGTCACCCATCCCTAGGATGTGCCATCCCTTATGACTTTTGACCCTTTTCCATACCCGACAAAAATATTAATTCTTTTATAACATGCTACTTAATGTTTAAAAACACGTAAACAAATAGCATGCAACC
>NC_037532.1:18212035-18213730 GCF_001531365.2 Cynara cardunculus var. scolymus
TTAAAGCATTTCGATAGTCATCAATCCTTTTGCAACACTTTAATCTATTTATTCAATTTAAATTAATTTTAAACCACTCTTCTTAAATCAAACAACTAGAAGAGTAAAATTAAAACTTCTAACTCCATTATCCATCGTCTTAACCAATTGCTTCCTCACCTTAAGATACCATCTAATATATATATATATATATATATATATATATACATATAATATGTGTATGTATGTTTTATGAACAAAACATCATGAAAGTCATGCACTGTCACCAAGTTACATATATACATGTATCATCCTTTATTCACATACATGCCGCATGCATATGTCTAAAACAAGACATGCAAATGAAAAAAAAACTTTGTTGACAACAATCATCCATCGCGGTTTCTATTGTAGCCGCATCTATATTTATGCTCACGAACGCACGGCGGTACCCTTTTTTTAAAACACAAGTTATACACGCCCATTTGACTCTTTTGCTAGACCGATACATTGTCGTATTCGACAAATTGTACAACCCTTTGTTCATGGTTTCAAATCGTTAACACTCCGAATATTATTATTTTTAACCGTACGTTCTCTATTTTGAATCGGAAGATTATCTATTACCCGATCAACTAATCGGCTTGATAAAAACGTACATAAATATCAAATCACTAGTGTAATATTAAATCAAGAATTATAAGGAGTCTCACATTTATTTTATAGTTCAATCGAGGCTAAAAATGATACGACATCGGGTTTAAACCACCGTCAGTTTAACCGTCGTTCAAGGCGCTGACTATTAATCGGTAACCTTTAGGCTGCCATTGCAACTAAGTGACCTCGCCAATCAAGACGTTAAGAAGTTTTTACATAATAATAAGATGTTATCTTAAACATAAAGTATTACCTTATCGATGCTTGAATGCTTACGAAGTCGAATTTCCACCCTCGATTCGTAGTCTTGTCCTTTCCAAGTTCCCCTTTTTTTTCTTTTTTCTTTTCACTTAGCTTGAAACTTTCCACACGTCTCTCTATGGAATAGCTTGTATACATATATATATATATATATACACTCTCTCAGTTGATTGATAAGAAAAAGGAAGGTGATATATATATATATATATATATATATACACACACACACACACTAGTGGTGTACCCGCACGATGCAGCGTGGGTGAATCACAATTCTGAAACATTAGTTTAGCCTTGAATTATGAGTTTGTGTAGCTATTTCGCAAGTCAACTAATATGTAAAGTTGAAGGTTAATACGGTGTTTTAGCAAGATCAAATGAAAAAATAATTGTACACGAATTGGGTTTCTAAACCCATATACTCAGAACTCATTACAAACTTAAAATTTTTGACTGAACCCAAAAATACATTTAAATGAGATCTACCACTGTTTAAGAAACAAATAAGACTACACATACAACCCTACCATCTTATAGAATGAACACACTTAAATGAGGTCTACCACTGTTTAAAAAATAAAAATATTATATTTGGGCAATAAGTTGATTACCGACAACTTCAACCGACCCCACATGGAACCCGCCTCCAAGCACACCAATGTGAGGTGTCATTTTTTGGCTCAGCGGCTGAAAACGTTTGAGATTTCCTAATTTCTTAGTGAATTTCTTTCTTCTATGGAATAAAGCTATCTCAATTTGGTGTGAGGCTGTTAAATGAACATCCAGATTGATATCATA
>NC_037532.1:18213830-18215124 GCF_001531365.2 Cynara cardunculus var. scolymus
GAATACCCTGTTCTCCATCGTAAACTGTTGTCTGACAGGGAAGGTCGGCAGCCATGACCAGACCTCCCACGCAATGCTCTCAATCGTATATGGGATTTATTTCAACCTACCTCTCGATTACGCACAGCTTATATTCGAGGATATGGTTGGATTGATCAAGAAGAAATGCGCGATACAGAGGGGTGAAAAGTCCAAGGTTAAGGCACAGAAGAAGGCCAAGGAATACCTGAACCATCCAAACCTCATTCTACAGAGGTTCCTTCGCCTAGTCTTTGGGGATCTAATCGCAGAGAAGCTGCCCTCCGCCGAGCATCTGTAGTGGAAGAGTGTACTGGTGGTTGAATCTGAACTACGATTCAGATCAAGTCTTACCGAAATCGGATTCCCTTTTCGCTTCATCACAGTACTTACTTATGGGCTAACAGGTCACACTTACGAATATAACCTACATGTCCAATTGAACCGCTTTTTCCCCACTAACTAATTACGTTAAAGCTACTTTTTTTTCTTTCCTAGCTGTTACTATAAAGATATTATGAAAGTTCTTTTGAGGGAGGCCTATAAATTGCACGGGCTCGACGACCGGGAGAAGCAAAACGAAATCAAGATGAATCTATTGCCCTGCCTCCAAGAGAAGAAATGAACCTAACTTCTCAACAGACTTAGTAGAGTTCACGACAACCTTCTCTCATAGATTCCCTTCACCAAGTCATCGCCCCGCAAAGAACACATAATGAAAACAGGCCAGACTCTATCCTTTTAAAGAGTTCCATCCGACAGAGCATGAGCTCGAGTACAGAAGCCCCAGACCTCTTTCAAGAGCCATGCTAAAATACCTTAGTCATGAAGATATGAAATCATATAGACGTGGATTCAGGAGGCCAGAGCCGGTCCCTGAAACCCCTCCACGCATAGGAATCCCCCTAGGAGAGAAAGTTGAAAAAATGAGAGTTGAGGGACTACAGGAGAAGCCAGCAGAGGCTTGAGAGGTGAGTGAGGCACGACCTAGCGTAGCAAGTCCCCCACCCAATAAGACTAAGAAGACACAGAAGGATGTCGACTCTTCTGTGAAGAAAGTAGGGAAGAAGAGACCCGCAGAAGAAGAGGGTCCAAGTAGCCCTCTGCAGAAGCCTAAGAAAAAGAAATCGAAGAAGGCCCAACCCGCAGAGGTTGTGGTCACAGAGGCTGTGGTACAAGAAAGCCCTGCAGAGGCTACTCCAAAGCGCAGAAGGTTGCGCAAAGTGGTGCACGAGGAGTCCCCAAAAGAGCAGATTCAAGACGTCATCTTCCAAAT
>NC_037532.1:18216564-18226387 GCF_001531365.2 Cynara cardunculus var. scolymus
GAGTCGCCACAGAGGGAGTCGAGCTCTGAAACGCCACAGGAGATAAACGAAGAAGAGTACGATGACCCAGAACTCGTTCAAGCATTAAAGGCGTCTTTGGCAGAAGCTCAAGCAAGGAAGGGCAGAGCCCGCATCCCCCCCAGAGCTGGAGAAGGCTCATCCTCCAAGAAGGCAAAGGAAGAAACGTCCACGGGTATGTTCGACGCTCTGCAAGGAACCGTCAAACCTATCCTAGCAGAGGGGTCCACCCAGAGGCCAATTCTAGAAAAAGAAGAATCCAGAGTACCAGAATCCGCCACAATGGGAAGGGTCTATGAGATTTTTGATTCGATGAGCAAAATTCCCACACAGAAGGTGCGCATAGAGCCAGTTACCACTGTGGAGGAGATTTTGCGGTGGCGCTATTCTGCCGTAGACACAGAGCCCCCTTACGACCCAGAGCTTACAGGTATACCCTCTGCAGCTGCGAAGTTTCACTTCTCAAGACTCACAAAGCCACGCGAGCAGGTCTTCTCAGAGAACATGATAACCTCTCTTGAAACAATAACTCCAAGAACGATGCTGAAGAAGACCGTGCTCTATGCTCAATATGTGGTGAAGAGGGACGACGGCAACCTATACACGTTCACAGATGCTGACCTCCATAACCTCTGTGTATTTGACTTGATCTTTCTGCACAAAATTCTTAACAAATACATGGAAAGGAGGTCAAGCTATTCTATATTGCTCAAAAGGCTGATTGAAGTTATGCGAGCTTAAGTGAAATATTACAGCCAGAAGGACTTTGATATAGCGATGAGGTTGGCCCAAACAGACTTGAAGATTTCCCCTTCGAAGAACAGGCCAAGTTGGCTACTTAGATGTCATCCCAACACTATTGTCCAAAATCCCATCTTTGGGTTTGTGTTCTTGGACAAGGATGACATTCTAAGGTTCTTTGATCCCACAGAGGCGAACAAATATGCGACAGAGACTCTTGAGTGGGTGTTCAACAAAGTAGCTGTAGAAGTACAAATAGGGCATCTAAGGGCGGATGAAATGTCTGGTATTCTGGAAGTGATTAAAGTTCAAGTCTCCTTCAGGGAATGGATATTCAAGGTCTACAGAACCATCAAGACAGATCTGCAGTTTTGCCGTAGACGACTATCCAGACTATGCTGTGGACTAATCTTCTGTAATAGATAGGCCTGAGCAACAATTTTGTATTTCTTTCAATTTAATGTAATTCTTTTCAGAGGATGAGTTTTATCTCCTCTTGTAAATTCTTTTATTTAGTCATTTCTTGCATTTATTTGTCCTTTTTTTACTTTTTCATACATAGGGGGAGATTGTTAGCTCCAATATTTGCTTAATGTAAAAGTATGAAAAAGATTTCTGCAAGTGTTGACAGAAGGGTTTCTTCCACAGAAGACAACAGAGGACCAGCAACAGAAGCTGTTTGATCGTACAAGTCAAGATTGACAGAACCTCTGTTGTCTCTCACAGAGGTTCTGGAAAATGGTCCTCTGTTATCAAGAGCTTACAAGTCATATGCAGCAGAGCCTCTGGGATGGCTCACAGAGGGTTTGCGGTTCATCTTCTGTGGAGAACCTCTTCTTACTGTTTTACTTAGGTAGTTAGCTGCACGTGCTTCTCACGTGACTATGTTTGTAATCGACTTTATTTGGACGGCCTGGATCGTTTCACACGTCTAGGTCATGTCAGAAAAGCCGTTAGGAACTAGTATAAATAGCAGCTAGGTCTTTGTAATTTAGTGTGCTTCCTGTATTGTAATCGTCTTATTTTTCAATCAATTGAAAAACCTTTGAAGCTATTCTCTCGTGTTCATCATTCTCATATACTATGTGTTCTTGATTCTTACTCTGTTTGTTCTTATATTGTTTCCGCTGCACTTTGATTGTCTTAAAGATCATCCAGAGTATTTGATTGATATCAAAACTGAGTTTACAGGTCCTAACACGTCCAAAACCCCATCTTTAATTGAAAACTTATTAAAGATTTTACAAAATTACAGCTTTTGTGACTAAAAACTATACAACATGGGTTTTCGAAGACCAAAACTTCGTAATGAGTATTTATCTTACAATTAGATGGAATTTTAAATATTAATTTTTTTTGGATTGATATTCAAAGAGATAATTATTTAATTATCCCAAATAAATCAAACGTAATCAACCACGCGCCCGCCACTCCAACAGCCTGTTCTCCATAAACCCTTTCAAATTACCCTTCCACCCTCCCCATAACGACAAGTGTCCTCCAACATTAATGACATGGTACAGTCAAGACGGCCTACGATCCCCTACCAAATCACCTTTTTCCCAAACGTCTCCCACAATAATCATTATCCTTTTAAAATATTATTTCATCAAACCGTTTCCCCTTCTCCACCTATAAATATCCTTCTTTCCCAACACATTTCCTCTTTACGCTTCCAAAACTTTCAAGATTACCAGACGAACAAAACCTGCAACTTTCCAAGCAATGGCTTCCCCCGCCTCTCACGACTCGAACAACAATAACAGCCACGTGCAATCAACCGGCGCAGACAGCCGTGCGCTGGTCTTCCTACCAATCAAGCCAAACAACCACGCCATAGACCTGCGAACCAACCTGTTCGAAGACAGGTTCGCCATTATGATAGAATTTTTTCAGAACTGCATCCTCCAACCTGCTTTGACCTTGACCGACAATGGCGTACCTCTCAAGTACGTTCAACAATACTGGCAGACGTGTGAATTATACCCCCGATAGCCGTGGAATCATGGGGGACATTGATGCCCCAAATGACATGGTTTGCTCGGTCAAAATCTCCCGCGCAAAGGTCTCCAAAGTMCTTTTCATTCCCACTCGCCAAGAACTCCACATTGACCAATACGCTGAGCCACCTACAAGTTCTGACATCCTCCGTTTCATCAAGATGTTGGGTTACAATCGTGACCTACGCAACGCCTCCGACTTCAAGAGGCAGTTCTTGCCACCAATGTGGAATATGTTCTTCTCCATATTGAACAGAGCTCTCACCTGCAAACTCGGGTCGATGGATCAGGGGAACATCAACATTATGATAATAATGTATGGGCTCTTCTTCAACCTACCGCTGGACTATGCCTTCCTTATTTACAACGAGATCCACGCAGTGGTAATCAAGATGTGCAAACTCAAGGCCGCAAGAAAGCCCTTGACTTCTGTTCTCTTACCGCGATCCTCGCTCTCTTCATAAAAGACACGATGAGAAGACACAACCTATTGGCCGAAGAACCCTACACTCCTCAATTCTTGATGAACGGCCATCGACCCACGATTTCTAATGAAGGCTATACCACAGAAAGAACTGTTTCAAGGGCCATGCTCAGCGTCATACCAGAGACGTCTGAGATTAGGCAAAAGTATGAACGCTCTCTGCTGTCCCAAGAACCGAGGGCAGCTACCCCAGAGCACTTAGAACCGTCCCCTGATACTAACAAGGGAGCGCATGAGTCGTCTTCATCGGATGATGAAAATGATGATGATGACACTCCTCGTGCATCCCCCGGCCCTTCACATACAACTCCCATCCTCACTTCCCAAAGGGCAACCACCACCACTACCCCTGGCGATCAAGGCCAAAGGGATATTGAACAAGGACGACCCAGTCCAACCCCCATCCCAGCCAGCCATCCAGAGGCCACTCTTCGGGCCTCTGGAGATGATATAGCCGAGGAACCACAACATCCATCACCCCTCTCCCAACAGAGAGGCGATGAAAAAAAAGAGCCACATCGCCTCATGGCTCGTGACAACCTTTCACACACCCGGAAGCATGTGTTGCTTCTGGCATTGATATTCCCCAAAATCGTTCAGAGCGATCTCCTCTTCATGCACAACCCCCTTCGATACTTGATCTAGCGAAGGGGAAACACATTTACTTCTCTTCCTCGGCTTCTGAAGCCGAAGAAGAAGAAGAAGATGTCGCAACATCAGGAGATAGCTTCTCACTAGAGGGTTATCGAGGACTTGATGGAAGTCCTTCAATGTCTACATTCTCATAAGGCATTGAGGGCGCCACTGGAGCTGAGGCACAACCTGCAGCATCCATTGCTGCAGGGGTTACCCAGTGGCTGATCTAGTCACAAAGGCTGAGTTCCAAGCTTTTGTCGACTTGATTCAACGATCCTTGGAAGACCTAAAACTCATCATACAAGGGATTGTCGATAACCCACCTTCCATTGATTTAACCCCCATTCGACAATCCCTTACCACCCTCGACACCCAAACCAAAGAAAACACCACCCGCCTCCAAATGCTATAACAAACCACAACCCAACACCATAACACAACATCCTCCTTTGCCACCCAACGAAACCAAATTATGATAAACTTCATCGCCACCCTCACAGCCTAGGCAACTGCGACCGATGAGACCATAGCCTCAATCACCTCCCAAATAAACACCATCTCCCATACCCTCGATACTTTACCAGCCACCATCCTCTCCCAAATCCCTCAACCTACCCCACCCTCAACAACAACCATCGATGAAACCTTAGCCTCCCTCTCCACCCAAATGGCCACCATCCAAACCACCCTAACTCAACTCGCAGCCACTATATTAGCCCAAATACCCCAACCACCTCCTCCTCCACCTCCCTTTGCAATACCATCCTTCGATGAAGCCCTCTCTTCCTTCGCTGTAGAGTTGAAGGATATAATAGCCAACCTTCCCATCCCACCACCCGCATCCACCTCAACCTCCATGCCTCCTCCCGCTTCTTCATCCACCACGGAGTTTGTCACCGAAGCCGACTTAAGGGCTCTGTCAAAGGCACTTATCTCATCTTTCAATGAGATAAGTACAAAGTTTATCCATCGAGCCTCACAGCCAACCAAGGCTCTCTCCCAGAGCCTTGTAGAACAACAGGCTCGCACCAACTCTCTCCTTCACTCGATGGAGGAGAGTCGAAGAAAGAAGGCCCTGAAGGCGTATCTTGCATCCTTCAGGAACGAGAAAAAGAAGAAAAGGAGCAGAGTATCATGCTCCACCAGCCGCCCGCAGAAGAGGCCGAGGCATGAGGATCCAGACCCCGTTGATTATGGTCTTGGTCCTCATGAGGGGCAGAACCCGGCTACTACTTCACAACCAATGGAGTCCGCTGCACCACCACCACCATCTCAAACAAAAACCAACCACCTCCATCAAACCAAGGAACCCAAGCGAGGAAACCAGAGGCTCAACCCTCTGAAGATGTTCATAATGTACATGTTCCCTTCGCCACCACCCAAGAACCCATCGAGCTAAGTTCATCATCTGATGAAGATTAATCCACCGCTCAAATAGAAACCAACCTACCTTTCACTCCATCACCAACACCCAACCTACCCTAAACCCCTTCACCAACCCCTCGCACCACAGAACCTTTCATTACCTTACCCATACAACCAGAACCTACATAAACCAACCTTCCTCACCCCAACAACCTCAAACCCAAACAGAAGCCCATGAACCAGAAACCACCCATCCTGAGCCCAATGAACCAGAACTACCCGAATCTGAGCCAATCCAACAAGAAACCATTCCATCACCAACCCAGTCACAACCCTTAGCCCAAACACAACCAACAACCCAACCAACCCAGGTGCAAGCAGACGTTGCCTCTTCATTAAGGCATCCTCCTCAAGGGGTCGTCGATAAAATAATCAGAAACATGGAGTCGCTAAGGAGACGTCCAGAGGTGCCGCCAAGGGAGACAGTGATGATGAAAAACATCCATCAATATTTATTCCATGATCGCGATGAAGGTTTAACTCTCAATCCTCCAATGCTTTCACTAGAGTCAATGAACCTCCTACGCCACAGGTTTGTAAGACAGACTACCCAACCACCATAGGCTGTCTTTTCAAACGATGGAATAAGGCTAGTCATGGACATCAAGATGAGGACCTTCGCAAACAGAGCCATCAAGTATATCGAGTACACCGTGGAGCAAGCCCATGGTCAAGTCAACGTCTTCAATGACAATGACTTGATCAATCTCAATCCATATGAGTTGATTGAACTTTATGCATATACGACTCAGTGACAGGATCAAGGCATACGATTTGGGATGGCAAACAGAGCGATCATTCAAACGATGGAAACCTTGGTGAAGCACAGGGCTAAGAGTGATTTTCAAATTGCTCTTCAACTTGGCATCGTCAAACTTTCCTGCACTCCACCCAATGAAGACTTCCCCGGCTTGCAGGAGAAGAGATCTACCTCTGTACTAACTCAACTAGAACTGGGTCTGGTATTCAAAAATTAGTTTGGGACGAAGAATTTTTTTAGACATCAACACTTGAATGGTTTCAGAAGGTCATCAGAGACAGACTAGGCAGATCTCATGTGCCGATGGGAGAGGGACAAAGACTAATTCATGAGATCTCAACAGTCATTCAATACAGAGGACTGCTAATGCGCTTTTGGGAAATATCACAAGGAAGACCATGAATGTAGTTTTACTTATGCTTTGAATTGTAATATCTTTTGTTTCATTACTGTAAGAATTCATCATTTAGTCGAATGAAAATTTGGCAAAGGATGTTTTTCTTTAGAATAGCCTATGTTCATCACTTATGATTTAAATGTTCCTAGATTATTTCATGTTTGTTCGTTCATTACTTAGGGGAGATTGTTAGACCCCATAAGTCTTATGTGTGGAAGTATTGAAGACAAACAAGTGATGAAGAACCACAAGGCTGATGGAAGACTTCAAGGCAAAATGGCTATGTCTGAAGAACAACCAGAGGGTCGATGGACTGACCAGAGATGTGATGGAAAGAACATCTTCATAGCCCCTCCGGTTATTCACACTTGAAGTTTTCCTCACTAGTTCAACAAGAGGCATGCGATGAAGATATGAAGATAAGGTTGAAATAACGCCCCATGGAAAACAGCTGGAGATGACAAATCAACAGCTAGATTTTACAAAGTTTATCTTGTTTTATTGATTATCCATGTTTAGATAAGCTTTATCTTTTCTTAGAAGATTAGCTAAATAATCTCACTAGATAGTTATCTTCTTAGCTAGATTACTTGTATAAATAGGTGGTTAGGCCTATTGTAATCTTACACTCTTTTACGTTTTTCACAATCATTGAAATAAAGTGAAACCTTTAACACTCAAGTATATTCTTTGAATGTTTATCATTTGTTCTTAAGTGTTCATCATTTTATTCATCCAAACTCTATAATTAGGTTATTCTTAACTTAATTATTAGTGTTATTGAGAGAGCTGGGATCTATAGATTCCCTCGTTGATCCCTCGCTGATCAGCGAGGGATTAGCGAGGGAAAATAATTTTCGCCAATTTCCTCGCTGATCAGCAAGGGATCAGCGAGGGAATCTGATTTTCGCCATTTTTTTTATTTTATAACTACAAATTTAATTACTTACAAATTATTTATAATTTATTATTTATTAGAATATTACAAAAATTAATTAATAAAGCCGATTAGGCCCAATAAAACCGAATAAAGCACATTAAGGCCCATTAAACCAAATAAAGTCAAATAAAACTGAATAAAGTTCATTAAGGCCCGATAAACTCAATGAAGCCCGGTAAATAGATTAAGTCCCAATAAAAACGAACAAAACCCAGTTAAATGGGTTAAGGCCCAATAAAACCGAATAAATCCGCATATAACATACGCACACACACTATCTATACATTCACATATACACATACGTTTAAACATATATACATCGATCCAATCGTGGTTAGCAACCAGTAAACATCGTGTATTATATGTGTATATAACATTGACCGACGCATATATATACATATAACACATACAACGTCGTGTAAACATATGTACATAACACGGGCTGACGGGTATATATACTTATAACACAAGCACATGTATACATATAAATATAAAAATGTGTACATGTAACACAAAAAAATCAAGAAAATCAAGAAAATAGGACAATTCTCTCGTTGATCCCTCCCAGATCAGCGAGGGATCACCGAGGGAAATGACCAAAATCAGATTCCCTCGTTGATCCCTCGCTGATCAACGAGGGATAAGCAAGGGAAAATAATTTTGGCCAATTCCCTCGTTGATCTGATCAGCCAGGGATCAGCGAGGGAATCTGAATTTCGCCATTTTTTATTTTATAACTACAAATTTAATTACTTATAAATTATTTATTATTTATTAATTTTTTAGGATATTACAAAAATTAATTAGTAAAGCCGATTAGGCCCAATAAAACCAAATAAAGCCCATTAAGGCTCATTAAACCAAATAAAGTCAAAGAAAACTGAATAAAGTTCATTTAGTCCCGATAAACTCAATGAAGCCCAGTAAATAGATTAAGGCCCAATAAAACCGAACAAAGCCCAGTTAAATGGGTTAAGGCTCAATAAAACCGAATAAATCCACATATAACACACAGCCACACAGATCTATATATTAACATATACACATACGTTTAAACATATATAACGATCCAATCGTGGTTAGCAACCAGTACACATCGTGTATATATGTGTATATAACATTGACCGACGGGTATATATAAATATAACACATACAACGTCGTGTAAACATATGTATATAACACAGGCTGACGGATATATATACTTATAACACTGCACATGTATACATACGATACCTAAATACAAAAATGTGTACATGTAACACATAAAAATAAAGAAAATAGGACAATTCTCTCGCTGATCAGCGAGGATCAGCGAGAGAATGTGATTTTCGCCATTCTTTTATTTTAATAACTACAAATTTAATTACTTATAAATTATTTATTAGAATATTATAAAAATTGATTAATAAAGCCGATTAGGCCAAATAAAACCGAATAAAGTCCATTAAGGCCCATTAACCCAAATAAAGTCAAATAAAACTGAATAAAGTTCATTAAGGACCAATAAACTCAATGAAGCCCGGTAAATAGATTAAGGCTCAATAAAACCGAACAAAGCCTAGTTAAATGGGATAAGACCCAATAAAACCGAATAAATCCGCATATAACACACACACACACACTATCTATACAATCACATATACACATACGTTTAAACATATATACATCGATCTAATCGTGGTTAGCAACCAATACACATCGTGTGTATATGTGTATATAACATTGACCGACGGGTATATATACATATAACATATACAACGTCGTGTAAACATATGTACATAACACGGGCTGACGGGTATATAAACTTATAACACATTCACTTGTATACATACAATACCTAAATATAAAAATGTGTACATGTAACACATTAAAATCAAGGAACTCAAGAAAATATGACAATTCCCTCGTTGATCCCTCGCAGATCAGCGAGGGATCAGCGAGGGAAATGGCCAAAGACAGATTACCTCGTTGATCCCTCGCTGATCAGCGAGGGAAAATAATTTTGGCCAATTACCTCGCTGATCAGCGAGGAAATCTGATTTTCGCCATTTTTTTTATTAAATAACTATAAACTTAATTACTTATAAATTATTTATTATTTTTTGTTTATTAGAATATTACAAAAATTAATTAATAAAGCCTATTAGGCCGAATAAAATCGAATAAAGCCCATTAAGGCCCATTAAAGCAAATAAAGTCAAATAAAACTGAATAAAGTTCATTAAGGCCCGATAAACTCAATGAAGCCCGGTAAATAGATTAAGGCCCAATAAAACCGAACAAAGCCAGTTAAATGGGTTAAGGCCCAATAAAACCAAATAAATCGGCATATAACACACACACTATCTATACATTCACATATACACATACGTTTAAACATGTATATATATATATATATATATATATATATATATATATATA
>NC_037532.1:18226817-18249414 GCF_001531365.2 Cynara cardunculus var. scolymus
CATCGTGTATATATGTGTATATAACATTGACCGACGGGTATATATACATATAACACATACAACGTCGTTTAAACATATGTATATAACACGGACTGACAGATATATATAGTTATAACACATGCACATGTATACATACGATACCTAAATATAAAAAGGTGTACATGTAACACATAAAAATCAAGAAAATAGGACAATTCTCTCGCTCATCCCTCGCTGATCAGCGAGGGATGAACGAGGGAATCTGATTTTCGCCATTTTTTTATTTTATAACTACAAATTTAATTGCTTATAAATTATTTATTAGAATATTACAAAAATTAATTAATAAAGCCGATTAGACCCAATAAAACCGAATAAAGCCCATTAAACCATATAAAGTCAAATAAAACTGAATAAAGTTCATTAAGGCCCGATAAAATCAATGAAGCCCAATAAATAGATTAAGGCCCAATAAAACCGTACAAAGCCCAGTTATATGGGATAAGGGCCAATAAAACCGAATAAATCCGCATATAACAAACACACACACACACACTATCTATACATTCACATATACACATACGTTTAAACATATATACATCGATCCAATCGTGGTTAGCAACCAGTACACATCGTGTATATATGTGTATATAACATTGACCGACGGGTATATATACATATAACACATACAACATCGTGTAAACATATGTACATAACACGGGCTGACAGGAATATGTACTTATGACACCTGCACATGTATACATACGATACCTAAATATAAAACTGTGTACATGTAACACATAAAAATCAAGAAAATGAAGAAAATAGAACAATTCCCTCGCTGATCCCTCGCTGATCAGCGAGGGAAATGGCCAAAATCAGATTCCCTCGCAGATCAGCGAGGGATTAGCGAGGGAAAATAATTTTGGCCAATTCCCTCGCTGATCAGCCAGGGAATCTGATTTTCGCCATGTTTTTATTTTATAACTACAAATTTAATTACTTATAAATTATTTATTAATTATTATTTATTAGAATATTACAAAAATTAATTAATAATTCTGATTAGGCCCAATAAAACCGAATAAAGCCCATTAAGGCCCATAAAACCGAATAAAGCCCATTAAGGCCCATTAAACCAAATAAAGTCAAATAAAATTGAATAAAGTTCATTAATGCCCGATAAACCCATTGAAGCCCGGTAAACTCAATGAAGCCCGGTAAATAGATTAAGGCCCAATAAAACCGAACAAAGCCCAGTTAAATGGGTTAAGGCCCAATAAAACCGAATAAATCTGTAACACCCCCAAATCCATATATTGCATATAACACATATTTCATACATAGAATACATGTTTTCCCACAAAGGTCCATAATACAAGATTTTGTAATGTAAAATACGCAACTCAAAAATTCCAAAAGTACATGCTCTTGTATCCTAGGATCTAAGCTCCAAAACATGGCTAATTAAGATCTTCACACAGTTAAGCACATAGGGAAGTAATTCACATAATGTTCTTTCCCTTATTACCATTACCTGCACACATATTTTTGAAAACACAAAATGAGGGTTAGACATGAATGTCTAGTGAGGTTCCCTTTTTATGTAATGCAGGGTGAAGACCACCAAAACATTTTGAAATAATCCATTCCATGTTGCAAATACTTAAAATCATATTATGTTTCGGTCCATCGAGTCTCTGGTTCCAAACTATACTTGGAATATATTTCAATAAACAGGACCAGAGCCCATCTAGTCTCTCAACCAGAACTTCTGGTTCCTCGATCAGAGCCTCTAGTTGTACTAACCAGAGCTTCTGGCTCATATAATTTCTTATAATGTTCTTTAGTTAAGCTTTCAATCAATAAAATAGCCTTTTTCATAAAAAGAATAAGTATGAAGAGTTCATGCTCGACCAGAGCCTCTGGTTGTACTAACCAGAGCCTCTGGTTCAAAAGACATGATCAACCAGAGCCTCTGGTTCTACGTGTAAGCCAATCGGAGCCTTTCTAGTCTGTTTTTCGTAAAAAGATTCTAAATATATAATCCTTTTCTTAAATACTTCTTAAAATATGATTTTGACACAGAAGCTCTTTTCAATAGATACAGAGCCTCTGGTCCAACTAGTATAATTAGTATGAACTTGCATATTTCTCAAATCAATAAACAGAACCTTTTGGTTCTACAGTGAGGACCAACCAGAGCCCCTCTGGTTCCTTACAAGGAATAACCCGAGCCCCTCTGATTTCTCATAAAAATGAACATTCTGTTCCAAAACACTTTTAACCAATACTAATGGCCATAGGCTAAGTTTTCCCCTTCTCAATAACATCAATACTATTATTTCTAAATAAGAACAATATCTTTGAGTTCTCAAATCACAAAGAAGTAAGGACTCAAATCTATTGTAGTCTTAAAAGACATAATAGTAAGAGCTATAATATTCACACACAATTGCCACCCTTATATCCAAATGTACCTTTCTCCATGATATGCCACCCTTATTCCAAAAGATACCTCTCCTTGATATGCCACCCTTATTCCAAAAGACACCTCTCCTTAATATGCCACCTTTATTTCTTCTTCAAAATCTATGAACTAGTTCGGATGAAGGACCGCAGTCACAACCATCTTATCGAATCCTCATTCATAGTTTTATCCATAAAATCTATAGATTGAATTCCAAATGAATACAGATCAAAATCATAACCATCTCAAAAGAATATTGTCTGTAGTATTCAACCAACAGTAGTTTCAAAAACAGTTTTATCATCAAAACTCTAAATATCAAAGAACAACCGGATCTTGCAATGCTTTCTCCAAACTCAAATTCTTTTGTATCCTCTCACCGAATATTATTTCTAAACTATTTCTTTTAAAGAAACAATCTCTTCTTTTACTTTTCAAAACAGTTTTCTAAACTCATATTCACATTCATAACACCTTTAAACTGTCAAAAAAAGTTTTACCAATCTTTCTTCGAAATTAATATAACTCTGCAGTTCATATAACAACGAATGTAAAGGTTTTTAGTTTATCAAAACTCACCTTAATAATCACAGATTCTGCAGAATACAAACACAGCAGATCTTCAAGATATATTCAGACACACATACACACTATCTACATATTCACATATACACATATGTTTAAACATATATACATCGATCCAATCGTGGTTAGCAACCAGTACACATCGTGTATATATGTGTATATAACATTGACCGACAGGTATATATACATATAACACATACAATGTCGTGTAAACATATGTATATAACACGAGCTGACGGGTATATATAGTTATAACACATGCACATGTATACATACGATACCTAAATATAAAAATGTGTACATGTAACACATAAAAATCAAGAAAATCAAGAAATAGGACAATTCCCTCGCTGATCTCTCGCAGATCAGCGAGGGAAATGGCCCAAATCATATTCCACTGATCAGCGAGGGAAAATAATTTTGGCTAATTCCCTCGCTGATCCCTCGCTGATCAGCGAGGGAATCTGATTTTCGCCTTTTTTTTATTTTATAACTACAAATTTAATTACTCATGAATTATTTATTATTTATTATTTATTAGAATATTACAAAAATTAATTAATAAAGCCGATTAGGCCCATTAAAACCGAATAAAGCCCATTAAGGCCCATTAAACCAAATAAAGTTAAATAAAACTTAATAAAGTTCATTAAGTCCCGATAAACTCAATGAAGCCCGGTAAATAGATTAAGGCCCAAAAAAACCGAACAAAGCCTAGTTAAATGGGTTAAGGCCCAATAAAACAGAATAAATCTACATATAACACATGCACACACACTATCTATACATTCACATATACACATACGTTTAAACATATATACGTCGATTCAATCGTGGTTAGCAACCAGTACACATCGTGTATATATGTGTATATAACATTGACCGACGGGTATATATACATATAACATATACAACGTCGTGTAAACATATGTACATAACACAGGCTGACGGGTATATATACTTATAACACATGCGCTGTTATAACCAGGTTTTCTACAATCCTAGTCAAGGTAACTCTATGAGTTTATTATGTGAATTATATGATAGCATGCATAATTATGATAATATTTGCATAGATTATATGTACATATGTGGTAAATTGAGTATTATTCATTTCATATGGAAGCAATACATAAATGAAGGCGGTTATGTGAATAGGAGAATATATATACACACACACACATACACATATATATATATATATATATATACATGTTGTCTACCCGCGCAATGCGGCGGGATGTAAAGGTTCTATAGGAATATATTCAACTATTAGATATCATTTATTGCAAAACATCTTTGAAATAGTTGGGGTTCACATCACTATCAAAATTCAAAAATGAAAAATTAAAGAATATGAAGCCYTGGTCTTGGAGCAAAAATTAAACTTTCTTCAGYAACAGACCACTTGTGAAATACGTGGTGAGATCCAATAAGCAAAGGCCCATATACGACTGGAATGTGGAACACAAAAATACTATTACATCTCATACTGACATCAACAGTCAGCACTTCTAAAATTAGATGGCCTACCTCATCAATGGAATCATACAAATTAGCATGACTTTTAAGCTGAAAGAAGAGATAGCTTGCATATGCCACCAACATTATGCAGCTGCTGAATCTTGAAAGTGCCAACTCTGACTTCCCAAAATGAACTTCTATGTGTAAAATGAAGCACAGCTGGAAAGAGTATGCCCATTACAGCCATCAACAGCAGCTCTGAACTAACTATTGCAACTGTCTGTAAAACATAATTAGACACAAATGAGGGATTCCATTTTTGCTTTTGCTGGATTTTTACATGGATCTAGATTCAAGAATATCTCCACCATACCATGATCATCTTTCCTAGAAAGAATCAAATTCAAAATGGTGATGACCTACCTGGTTGAAACGCTGAACTTTTGGATAATGCACAATGCCAACAGTAAAGAAAGCACAACCAAGCACTAATGAAAATAATTTTTTTTTTACTTTCTTGTGCTTGTAATAATTTTCTTTCTACATTTTGCAGGTATTTTGGTTGTTTCAAACATGTTTAGAAAAAATAGTTCAATAAGCTATGCACTCTTAACTAAATAAGATGTTGTTTTTAAAAAGATTAATTATAAATAAACTGAGATCATCAAAGAAACATACAAAATAAAACATTATAACTAAAGAGAAACATACAGAGAAACTGTGCCAACAATCACTGCAATCTTATCGTCCTGATTAAACAAAATAAACCATTATAACTAAAATCGAGCCAGAAACATACAAAGCCTCACATATACAAATGAGGAACGTAACAGCAGGACATAGTGTAATCTATAATAATACTACAACAATACAACATATGCTTTACAAAGTGTCTGCTATGACTACTTACCATCCTTTTCACATAACAATACCACAGTCCCCAATAGAACTACAACTTTTTCTTTCTTGGGCGCCATTGTCAAGTTAAACGACCAATTTGCCCCCATGTAACTAGTACAAAGTACTTGGTGCTCATTTTAGTTTATGAGATTTGTCCTCGTAAAGGGTAATCAAGTACTCTTATTGATTTTTGAGCCAAGTCAAACACTAAGATTCTAGTGAAATGGAGGGGATAAAAAATAATAACTGAGGCCACAATCCACCCATTCCATGTCAACAAGTGTAGATAACATATRCAGAGAATCATGCAAGTGAAAACCAAAAGAAAGGAAAAGTGGGTAATTCATGTATTTTATGAGAAACATTTGTCTATCTGATTCAGAGGAGATGAAATCATCATTCTCTCCAGCAATATACTGAGGTGTTCTCTCCTGCTGTTTAGAATATGGTACCCTCATCAGTTCTCGGCGTTCCCCGATCTTATTTGAAATGCTTTTGCCATTTAAGTCTTTCCCACCCACTGCTTTCTTCATATTTCCCACCTGATTCAATAATGAAATTCAACAGAATTATATAAGTGTTTAAGAGAAGGAACATGAAAATGTACATTCAATCAATGATGGTAAAAAGCAAAGCAAAGTAGGTTTGACAAAAAACTTTTTATGAGGTACATAAGGAACCTGAGTCCGGGCAATGCTGGTCCATCTCCTTTTTCCAAGCTCAACTTCATTGATGCCAAACCATGCAGGATCTCTTGCTGCAACCGAAATTGTCTTCTCTAACTCATCTACCTTCCTATCAGGAAAACAACATTCAGGAAACAAAGCTAAATGCATTTATGATAGGCCAATAACAATGATGATCATCATATTGGAACCACTAAAAACTCCATTGAGGAAGGTCCATAAATGTTTAATATTGGCTAGAGATCAAACATGGAAACAGGTAAGTGCAATCAATAACCATAGATAGTAAAGGAATGAAYGTAGGCTTAGAAGAGATGGTGTTAATTAGTTAGCACCCATTTAGAGTTGCTGTGAGTATGTATTCAACTTATTTTTGCACAACCACCCTAGTCTTATTTTCGAAAGTAAACATACCTGCCATTCAATGTTATCACATCTTCCAAGGAGCTCCTTTGTAAGATGCACGTGATCTTCGCCGTTGGCAGGGATGTTTTCCCATTGGTGAAAAGTAAACTGCAATTTTGTCGATCTGACCATGAAATATTATCAGATGATTTAACACGACTGTAGAAAAAACCACAGGGATATAGATATAACTTATAAGTACCTATATCATTCTCGTGTATTATCATTCTCGTGTGCATGACAATATTTCTGGGACCAAAATGGGTGGCATCGATACTCAATCAACCTAGTTCCGTTCGTGGGAATCTAGAAAAGCAGAGATAATAATATTACACACGCTTCTAGTAATAGTCTTTCTAGAGATCATATCAGCCTTAATGTAGTTCATCTATAATCTTTTAGCATTCCAAATCTTATTTTAAGAATCAAGATAGCTGAAAGTTAGTTAATGCACAAAAGGGGTTTCATAAGCATAGTTTTTGCTTACAAATTGAAAGCAGACTTCACATTTGGGATGAGTCAACTCTTTGAAACAGGACTTATGATATGCATCTTTCCCTGATAAAGAGAACTTAAATCAACAGAAAAACTAATAAGAGCTGGCAATAGTAAAAGATTCAACAGCATCATTTGACATTACAGAAGTTTGTCACAGATCAAATGAGAAATAAGTTTAAATCAAATAAAATGCATTTGGTGGCATGATGGCTAATAGCAGAAGAAATTACCTCATGTTCGGTGATTGGGTAACCACAAGCATGACAACATAAGTACTCTGGATGAAAAAAGGTCCCCATAACAGAACCACAAGCATCAATGTCGCGGTTGCAGCCACCACRTACTCTGCAAGTTGGATATGTATATAAAGATCAATCAAAGTTATATCATGATTTGACCCTTCGTTTTCTAGAAATGCAGGCAACGGAAGACAGTCCAGCTTAACACGACTGCAGAAAAAACCACAGGGATATAGATATAACTTATAAGTACCTATATCCCATGGGATGACATTCGCTAGGTACATATGGAGGGTATGACGGATGAAGGTCGTCTTGACGTGATTTTACAAGATCGTCATCATTGTCTGGCTGCCACTGATATCCTGAACGGATTCAAACACAATGTTTTTTCTGTAATCTAGAGATAAAGGTTGAAAATGAATTGGATGAGAGTTACAAAAAAGGAGTTCCAATTTTCAATTACTAACATTTTACCATTTGGATTCTTCAAACCTTCGGCCAAAGAAAGTGCAATTGCTCAATCTAATTCTTCCTTCTCTTTATCAGTCCTTGGGCGATTATCCTAAACGAATTTCTTGGTTATAGTAACAAAAGCCAAAGTAAAAGAACAGAGAATGACATTAAGAAAATAACAAACTTCAGCTCAACTTCCTTACATGCTACAACAGATAGTATATAAGTAATTACCTAGAAGCTTGAAACCTCCACAAAATCGCAGAATCGCTTGAAACCTCCACAAAATCGCTCGCTTGAAACCTCCACAAAATCGCCTCGTGCTTTGATAGGTAAATCGTGACAGGAGCGATCATTTAAGACTGAATCATGGAGAGCGTGCGATAGAGCGATCCTTGGAGACTGAATCGGCATGGGAAGAGGAGAGCGTGCGATGTTGGTCGTTGGGCAGAGTTGCCTTTGGAAGAGGAGAGCGTGCGATGTGTTTGGAGTGGTTTAGGGTTTAGAGGCAGATGAAAGGTGTTTATGCATTAAAGGGTAGTAACTTAAATTGAAAATGCATAAAAAAGTGGTACATTTTTAAGACTTTAAGACTTTCTGCATTAAAGGGTAGTACTTTATGCATGTTAAGATGTTTTTAAGACTTTGGGCAAATTTGCTTTATAAAGTAGTATAGATATATATAACCCAATACTTCCTAGTTAAGAAAGGTTAGTTTTAAAATTAATATTCTCCAAACCGCCTAAGGATTTTTATATTGAGAATATCCAGCATCGCCTCACTTAAATTATAAAAGCAAGGAGATAAGTTAAAATCTTATTTGTTCTCCTATTTTTACAAAAAGTGAGTTTTAGAAAGAAAGAAAAGTTTATAGTCGGTGACGGTGTTCTTGGAAAGTATCCTTGAAGAATATAGCGGTTTAAAGATTTTGATTACTTGCTGTGCGATAACCTGCAGAATCTGTGTTATCAAGGTGAGTTTTATTAACCTTTTGATTATAATCATAGGTTTATAATCTGTTGTTCAATCCTATAATCTAGTAATTACAAATGATTGAAGGAATCTGGTGAAAACTGCTTTTAATCAATTTGAAAGAAATGTTTTATGGTTCAAAGATTAGAACCTGTTTTGAAAAGATTAAACAAAAACTGTTCTTTAGAAACAGTTTTTAAACAATGCCCTGTTCGGGAAGAACAAGATGAGTAAAGCAATTTGATCTAGAACAGAGTCTTCTTATGATTTGAAAGGTTTGAATATGAACCTGTGTTGAGAATATGATTTGGATAAAAACTATGAACGAGGTTCACTCTGACAGAAAGGTCTACAGCATGTCATTGGATGAAATAGTTCATATGAATTTTAGTGGAAATAAGGATGGTCGTTGTGTGTGATGGATAGCAATTGCTATAAAGAGGGGATTTATGGATGTAATAAGGATGGTCGTTGTATGTGTATGCATGGTATAACTCTTGCTATTATATCTAATAAGATTACAACAGATTGGAGTTCTCTCTTCTTGGTGATTTGAGCGTTCAGAGATGTTGTTCTTATTGGAAATAGTAGTATTGATGTTATGGTGATGGGAAAATATGGCCTATGGTCATTGGTTTTGGGCAAAAAGTATTTTGGAACAGATATACATTTTATGAGGAACCAGAGGAGCTCTGGTTGGTCCTAACTATTGGACCAGAGGGTTCTTGTTATTTAAATTAATAAATATGCAAATTTTTACTAAAACGTACTAATTGGACCAGAGGCTCTGTATCTACTGATAAGAGCTTTTGTGTCAAAATCGTATTTTAAGAAATTTTAAGAAAAAGGAATTTTATACTTGAGATTTTATACGAAAGGCAGACCAGAAGGGCTCTGGTCGACTTTTATGTTGAACCATAGGCTCTGGTTGATCCTAACTATATGAACTAGAAGCTCTGGTTAGTACAACCAGAGGCTCTGATCGAATAAGAACTCTGCATAACTATTCTTTTTATGAAAAAAACTATCTTATTGATGGGAAGCTTAACTTAAGAAATTATATGAGCCAGAGGCTTTGGATAGTACAACCAGAGACTCTGGTAGAAGGACCAGAGGGGCTCTGGTAGAAGGACCAGAGGTCCTGTTTTATTAAAATATATTCTAAGTATAGTTTGGAACCAGAAGCCCGATGGAACAAGTCAGAATGTGATTTTTAGTCTTTGCTACTTGAGATGGATTATTTGAAATAAATGTTTTGGTGATCTTCACCCAGCATTACATAAAAAGGGAACCTCACTAGACATTCATGTCTAACCCTCATTTTGTGATTTCAAAAATATGTGTGCAGGTAATAATAATAAGGGCAAGAGCATTTTGTGAATTACATCTTTACGTGTTTTGCAATATGAAGATCTTGATTAGCCATGTTTGAAGATTAGATGTCAAGTTACAAGAAGCATGTACTATTGGAATTTTTGAACCATGTATTGTACATTATAGACTCTTGCATTATGGACCTATGTGGGAGAAAACATGTATTCTATATATGAAATATATGTTACATGCAATGTATGGATATGGGGGTGTTACAGTAATGGTATCAGAGTCTGAGTTAAGGGATTTAGGTATTCACATGCATGATGCCTAGACTTAAACTGTTTCATTGCATATTAGGGTCCCAGACATAGATAGCACCTTTGGAATAAATATGATAAGTTAAGAGATCAGTGTGTAAGGTATTTTCGGATTACATCTAGCCAATGTAATTTTGAATTTACAGGTACATAACTGAACTTGGAAACTTTATTATATTTGGGAATGTGAAAATATGTTTATAAATTTTGAATCTACAGATGACAAGCAGATCTAGAAGGTCAGAAAGGATCACCCGCCCCAACCCCACTAATGAAGAAGAAGATTCTCCTATTATAGCTCCTATTGGTACCTCTGAGGGTAGAGGCAGAAGCAGAGGAAGGGGCAGAGGTAGAGGGCAGACTAGAGGCAGAGCTAGTCAACCAGAAGTTAATACAGATCATGCCGAATCTAACTCTAAAAACATGAATCAGGAACATATACCACCACCAGAATATGTGACCAGAGATATACTTGCTGAAGAAATGGGAAAGCCAAGGGAAACCTTGACTTCCATTATAAGGGTTCCTGCCAGAATCAAGACTGGCATAGTTGAAATTAATTCAGCAGTTCTAGTTATCAATAACTGGGAAGGAGATATAAAGATGTTCTTAACTTGCAAACCACCAATTTTCTTGAGAGACAGAGATCCAGTTAAACTCATGTGTTGGATTAAAGAGATAGAGTCTGTATTCAACACTATTCGATGTGCAGAATCAGATAAAGTTAGATTTGCAGTTTCTGTCTTAAAGTCAAATGCTTTGTTTTGGTGGGAGGTGGAATTATTGGCCAAAACAGATATTTTAAACTATGACATGGGAAGAGTTTGTGAATAGATTCAAAGAACAATTCTGTCCTAAAACAGCGGTCAGGCAGATGGAAGAGGATTTCTTAAAAGTTAGAACAGAGCTCTGGATCAGTCAGAGAATACACGGAGAAATTCATAGAATATTCAAGGTTTGTTGAGCATTACATCTCAACAGAGACTAGAAAAGTAGAACGATATATTTGGGTTCTAAAACCATCCATCAGAGAATTTGTTATAGCAATGAATTCTGCTACCTTTCCAATGGCAGTAGATGCAGCAGAGATCACCGAGAGGAATAAGAATAGAARTGAAGAAGGGAAGCAGATGGAGAAAAGAAAATGGGAAGGATCTTCGGCTAGTTATCGAGGATCAAAAACTACCAAGTCTAATATTAAAGCAATACTGAGGGGAATGCCGAGCAGAACCCATAAAATGTTTTAATTGTGGTGAGATTGGGCATACTTCAAATTTCTGTCGACAAAACAGAAAATGCTTCCATTGTAATTCCCCAGATCATTTCAAGAATAATTGCCCACAATTGAAAGCTCCACAGCTCACTATGGGAAGCAATACTTTGACCGGTCGTGGGAGACCAAGTATGGGCAGAGGAACGGGTGGGGCGCGGGGTCGATCTTTTCAAATAACCAAACATGAAATAGAAACTATACCTGATGTAGTAACAAGTATGTTTCTTGTGAACTCATCTCATGCTAAAGTGTTATTTGACTCGGGTGCAAACTTCTCGTTTGTATCCCTATCATTTGCTTTATGTGCTCGTATGAATTCTGTGCCACTTGACGACWAATTGGTAGTTGATACTGCTAACGGTCAAGTATCTGTGAATTATGTGTTTAAAGACTACACTATTGTGATTGAGGAACGTGAGCTACCCATCAGATTATTTCCYATGCTTATGAAAGAATTTGACGTAGTAGTAGGAATGGATTGGTTAGCCAAGAATCAAGCTAGCATTATTTGTGATAAGAAGAAGGCCAAAATAACATTACCAAACAGAAAAACAGTTGATATTCATAGTGATAGTCAAAGTCATTCACACGGATTGCTATTAGTAATAAAAACCAAAAGATGCATGCAGAAGGGGTGTCAAGGATTTTTGACCTATGTAATCAATGCCAAAAAGAAAAAAGAAGAACATAGATTGATCCCAGTGGTCAGTGATTTCCCAAAGGTATTTCCAGAGGATTTGTCTGGTCTTCCATCAGATAGAGATATAGAATTCAGAATTGACCTCTTACCCGGGGCAATGCCTATAGCCAAAACACCATACATATTAGCCCCACCAGAGTTGAAAGAGTTAGTCACTCAGTTAAAAGATCTACTTGATAAAGGCTTTATCAGACCAAGTACATCACCTTGGGGAGCCCCAGTTCTGTTTGTCAAGAAGAAAGATGGATCTATACGAATGTGCATAGATTACCGAGAACTCAACAAACTAACGATCAAAAATAAATATCCATTACCAGGATAGACGATCTGTTTGATCAGTTAGTAGGGGCTAGCTACTTTTCCAAGATTGATCTACAATCTGGATACCACCAACTAAGGGTAAGAAATGAAGACATTCCTAAGACTGCTTTTAGGACAAGGTACGAGCATCGTGAATTTTTGGTTATGCCTTTTGTTAGGAATGAAATTCAGTGTAAAATTGTATTCGTCTTGAAAGACAAAATTGTCTATAATTGTGTGAAAGTCACCGTGTTTGAATTTTTTTAGAGATGTTTGACTTTGACTTTGTCTTGTAGTTTGACCCTATATAAATGGTGTTTGTTTTGTAAATTTAGGAGGAAACTTTCATTGTAATATCATTTACGTAATAGAGAGTTTGACTAAACTTTGAAGATTGACTTTTTCTCTCTATTTCCTTCTTATGTGTTCTTGAAAGAAAATCTCAGATCTGCCATTGATCTTGAAGGATTTACATGAAGATTGATTAAAGTGGACTCTCAATTGGGATCAGTGCAGGATTTGCTCGAAATCAGGAGAAGAAATCAAGTTTTGAAGAATTTTTTTTTTTTGAAATTTTCTTATGTTCTTCATGTTCTTATTTTTTTCTTTGAATTTGATCCGAAAATTTTGAAAAATTTTGTGTTATCGTGTTAAAAACAAGATCAAAATGTGCGAAATCTTGTTGTGAATCTTTGTTATACACAAAGATTTGTGTATTGATCTTTGTTTTTCGAGTTTTTGGTGAATTTTGTGTTTTTAAAAATTTTCGTGTTCTTGATTTTTTTTAAAATTAGTGTGTTTGATCCAATTTTTGTTAATTTTTTGTGTTTTTGTGTTTTTAGTCCTAAACCGCTCAAGGCCCATTTTTTCTTTTAAGTCCATATCCTTTTCATATCAGCCCCAAATTAAATCGTTCAACTCTGAATCACATCCGGTGCGATCAAGAGGTAAACCGCAGAGCTTGTGCGATCAAGAATCTAAATCGGATACAGCCTGTGCGATTTAGTGTTTAAATCGCTGACCTCTTGAGCGATTTAGATACTAGGCTTGAGCGATTTAGGTAGTTCTCTCAGCTTGTTCGATTTAAGACTGGTTTAAACAGGTCTTGCAGATTGAGCGATTTAGATGAGTAAATCGCTGACAGCTTGAGCGGACTAGGGTCTACATCGGTCATAGCTCAAGCGATTTAGTGATTAAAACGGTCATAGCTCAAGCGATTTAGTGATTAAATCGGTCACAACAGGTTTCAGATTGAGCGATTAGAAAACCTGATTGAGCGATTTAGGATACTGTTTGAGCGATTTAAGTCACATCTTGATCGATTTAAGATACAACTTGAGCGATTTAAGATACAGGTTTGGACATCATCGCACAGCTCATCTGTCCAGTTTTGGTTAAATCGAACAATGGTTTGATCAATATAAACCTTAATATCACATAGGTTGCTGTTTGATTTTGAGGTTCTGGATAGCACAAAGATTTTGATTTCACCTTCTTGATTGATCATCTCGACAGCTTCTATCCGGTTTTGGATTTGGTCAACATCCTGTTTGGGTATATAAATTGATCAGTTGCATATAAATCTTGTAGAAAGGCGAGCTATTGTTTGTAGGGAGAGACTCATTCTTGGTCACTGTCTTGGTCTATACTGTTGATCTTAATACAGAATCATAGAGACACAGTGGTAGATGGTCTATGCTGATTGATCTTGGTACAGAAACACAAAGACAAGATTTTGTGTTAATTTTACTTCTGATTCTGTGGAGAATGGTTGGGTTTTGGATGACTGCAACAGGATAGAAGATTTTAAAGAATCATCATTTGGAATAGATTAAACTGCAGAATTCAATGTATTCATTAGTGGCCGAGTTTGCAAGACTGTTGTGGGTTTTTGGCATGAACTCCTATGAGCTGATCAAGGAACAGAAAAAAATTGATTGCTTGCAGTTTCAGGCAGAAAGGAAGGTCATATTTTTTGGAGTTCTGGATAAGGAGAAGAGCATCACTGAATCTAGTGTGTTGACTCGTGATTAAAGAAGTGTTGTTTAAGTCTAATTTGCTCACCATAATCACTCACAGGTCATCTGATTTTATCCTAAATCGGATAGCATTTCAGTCTACTTGGTTCAAGTGTTCTAAGCTTTGGTCTTTGTTCATGATGCTGTCTCAGAGTTTGATATAATGGCAAAAGAACTGTTAATGAGTTTGAATCTGTAAGTGGGACTGCAGACTTTTTAAAGCATCTAAATCATAAATCTTTGATTCAAGAATATAATTGATTAGCAATACAATTCAGTCTCAAAAATTTGAACAAGTGGTTTTTAGGTGGACTTGGTTGCATTGCACAAAGTTATCTGGAATAGTGACCAGCTCCCCATCTATAAGCCAGGTCTTGATGATGTTGTGAAGCAGTGTCAAAACATGCGGTCTAGGTGCTGGTAACAGCAAACAAGGGTGAAGAGTCTGATCAAATAAGCTTTTAAGAGGAATCAATCAAGTGGAGTTCTCCAAAGAATTTCAACATACATATTGTTGTAAGGCTGAGAGAGGCAGTTTTTATTCCTGCAGGATGTCCATACCAAGTGCAAAATCTCAAGTCATGTACCAAAGCTGCCGTTTGATTTGGCCTTGAGTCATTTAACTTGGATTGTTTTTGTTTTGGGCCATTTTTGTTTAGCTCTATAGTATTTTGTTGTTGTTGTAATTTTGGATCATCGTTTATCTGTTTTGTTTTTGAGAAATTTTTTGAACTATTTTTCGTCACATAAACTGTTTCTTATCAGTTTTAACTGTTTTTAACATTTTTTAACAGTTTTTACTGATTTTTGACAGTTTTTCGTCGATTTTCTATTTTTCTCAACAGTTTTTGTGTTTTCTATTTGTAATTTTGAGCTTAATTGATTTTGATTTCTTTTATCTGATTTCATAGCATTTGATCCGGTTAATCAATCTTATTTTTTCTTAATGGCAGCTATTGTAGAGAAGGAGAATAAAGAGTTGAGATCTCAGATTTCAAAGCTGGAAAAGAGCATTGAGGATCTTAAAGAAAAATATTTTAATATGTTCCATAAAAATTGTGCTGATAAAGAATTTATCAAAGAGCTACAAAGTGAGAATAAAACCTTGAGAGAAAATTTTGAAAAGATTTTGTCTGATAAGACATGCGAATTTGAGAGAATTTTGAATAAAGTAAGAACATAATGTGATGAAGAATTGAAGATTTGGGCTGATGCGAATAAGAAGTTATTCAACAAACTTCAAGATTTGCAAAAAGTGAAGAATTGTTATGAAAAAGTTAATACAGAGAAAGTGGACTTAACTGAAAATTTTCATAAGTCTGAGAGTGATCTAATCGAGTTAAGGAAATTACTGAATGAAGAGAAAGAGAAGGTTATAAAAGTTGAGAATAATCTGGATGTTGAGAGAAAGAAGTTTGAAAAAGAGAAGTAGAGAATGTGTGATTCAGAGAAAAGGTTTGGAGCTGAACGCATATCTTATGAGAATAAGATAAACTCTCTAGAGCTGAATGCAAAAATGCTTTTAAAGCAAATATCTGATTTTGAGCAGCTGCTGATCTTAGAACGGGTCAAGAATGATAAAGAGAAGAAAGACATCTCTGAAGACTGTCAGAGATGTAATTCAGAAATTATCTGAAAGCATTGCTCTAAAGCAGAAAGCTTTAGATGAAGAAAAGAAGCAATTTGCTCTTGAGAAGAGAAATACTTCAAAGAAGTATACAACAATTGCTAAAAAGCTTGCTAATAAGAAAAAGTGGCTTGACATCGCTTCGGAGAATGATAAGAGCAGCTCATATGAAGAGAAAAAAGAGTTAATAAATCAGAAGAGAAAGTTTGAAATGCTTCAAAAGGAGTTAGAAGGTAAACTCCTGGATACTACAAGCAAATTGTCTGATCTGAAGACAGACCTTGAGACTGAGCTGAAGATGAGAACATAACTTAAAATTAAGTTTGATTTAATTACTGCTGAAAGAGACCAGCTTTTACAGAAAGTCAAAGAATTTTCTTGTGCATAAAGCTCAATTGGTTCTCCATCACAGTGTAAAACTAGCTTCTATGACTGTTTCAAATCGAATAGTTATTCAAGCAGCCTAAATCTACTGTTTCTAAGAACTATTCTCGTTCTTCTAATCAGTATTATCAAGGGTATGTTATCAGATCACCCAATAAATCTTCTAAGACTAAAAGGATTTGGGTTAATAAAGCTTATTCTGTTTCATCTCATAAACCTGTTGTTACTAACTCTGTTCTTCCTTGCATTGTGAGATCCACTAATGATCTGATCAATCTTAGCAAGAGAAGAATTATGTGCTCAGCATGCAGAACCAATGATTTTGTCAATAAAAAAAGGTTCAACAGGTGGCATGGAGATAACAGCTATCAAAACAGTTGGAAAGGTAAGAACAGGTATGATCACAATAACTGGTATGGGTCATTGATAACTCTCATTTTGTGAGAGTTATTTGTTGTTCAATAAGCCCTATTTTATTGTACCGTTGGTACCCATTTTGCTCCTATCTTGTATTTTTGGTCCAAAATATGTTAAGAGGTGATGAAAGGTCAAGAAATTAATTATTTTCTAAAAAAACCCATTACTGTTGGTAAAATGCCCACTTTCTGCTCGCATTCATTCTATGGCGGATTTGCATCTAGTTGGATTTGAACAAAATTCAGATATTCATTCTCTTGGATATTAATGAGATTTAATTCTAAGTTCAGATCAAAACATTGAGTTGCTTGGAAGAATGAGCCTGGTTATGTGATAAAAGACAAAGAAAGTACTCCTACCAATATTTTGATTGAAAAGCCTTCTTTTCATAATTTATTGGAGTACTTTACCTTTTGCAACCTTTCAAGAAGTAGTGACAAGGTCAGAGATAAAGTAGACTTGTGGTGATGGGAGGTTCTTACCCTTTGGACAATGCAGATTTTTATCCATTGGACAAAGAGTTTGTCCGGTCCTCACCTTTTCCTATATTTTGAAGACTTACTCTTAGCTGAAAGGCAATCCACTCCACCAGCAATTTAGCTAAGCAACCTTGGAGCATTCTCTCAAGCTTTACAGCAGTACAGCAAGTTTAATTTCTGCTTGTAATTTAATTTTCGTAGTTAGTCTTTAATTCTCGCCACTGTGTATTGTATGCGCTCTGTGGGCAACAGTTTAAGTATTATTTTCAGTTCAAGTATTTCTTATGCATTTTTTCTTCTTCTGTTTCCGTTATGTTTTTTGATTTCATTATGAGCTAAGCACCCCTTTGTGTGTGGGTGTGAGTCAAGCTTAAGAATTTAAGGGCACACTTGGGTGTTGCCATTTTTATTGATTCTTAAGCTTGGTCATTTAAGTCGAGACGTAAACTCAACGCAGATAAGCCGATCACTTTCAAGTGTTAATATTAGATCCTTGATCCAGAGATGGGCGGATCTGAAATACGGCTTAGATGATGCACAAAGATTTGAGAGAGTCTTTGATAATCACGCARAGATGCGGGTTTTGCATGTTTTTAGCTTATGTTCAGATATTAGTCGAGTTTATGCTACAATACGTTGAGTATAAATCTTCAGGCTAGTGGAACCGTATATCTTTTTATCTAGTAGCTAATTCGGCAAGTTTAAGATTGATAAAATTGGACGCTTTGTGGGCACTTTGTGGGCGCAGTATATAAGAATTCACTTTCGAGAGATAGGAGTTCTTATAGAGGTCCCATGAGTCTCTGACCAACTTGTTCCTGCAATATTCTAAAGCAAAGCTTACACCCATACCCGTCTTTTAATATTAAAGGTTTATTTCGTATTTTAACGCTTTGCACCAATCAAAACTCAACTTTTTTTTCTCAACTCGAAGCATTGTTCAATAAGTTCATGAAAGTCTCTGATTCTCAGTAAGTCCGGTCCCTGTGGAAACGATCTTGGTACTATACCACTCTATTACTTGAAGCGATCATAGTGTCGGCGTGCACTTGCACCGCCACTTTGGGGACTTTGTGCCCACTGTGTGCACACTTACGATTTTAGCACATCAAGTTTTTGGCGCCGTTGCGGGGGACTGGCCCGATTTTTATCCTGAGATATTGATTTTCATTTGAGCCTTGGTCAGTTGTTTCATTCGCTATTCCTGTGTTGTATGCCACAGATACAACACGGTGATCTTTTACCTCTTGATCTTGAGTTAGAAAGAACAATTAGGAGACGAAGAAGAGGTAGAAACAATCGGCAAAATCCGAACCGTACCATGAGGGATAATCCACCTCCTCGGGAAGCCACGGTCAATATTGCCGATGACAAAAATAGAGGCATACGGGACTACGCAACTCCCGAATTTGGTCAATTGGCCTCGGGAATTGGTAGACCCGAAATGACAGCAACATCTTTTGAACCCAAACCGGTTATGTTTCAAATGATTTCTGCTATGGGTCAGTTTGGGGATTATCTTCGGAAGATCCGCACTCTCATTTGAAATCTTTTATAGAAATGACGGATCATTTTAAGATTTCCGGAGTTGCTCAAGAGGCCTTATGCTTGACGCTTTTCCTTTATACATTGAAGGATAGAGCTAGAGCATGGCTAAATTCCCAACCACCAAACTCGATCCTTACTTGGAATGATTTAGCGGAAAAATTTCTAAAAAAATACTTTCCTCCGACAAGGAATGTAAAGATTAGAAATGAAATTATGGCGTTTYGCCAAGAAGAAGATGAAGCGGTATCAGATGCATGGGAGAGATTCAAGGACCTTCTTAGAAAGTGTCCTCACCACGGAATCCCTCATTGTATTCAATTGGAAACCTCTTATAATGGGCTTTCTAGTGCCGCTAAGATTATTCTTGACGCAACGGCCGGTGGTGCTTTTACAACTAAAACCTACAACGAGGGGTATGACATTTTTGAACGAATTTCTAATAATAATACTGAATGGTCTAACCCTCGTGCTGTCATTTCTAAATCTGCCTCAGGCATTCATGAGCTTGATGCTATTTCTTCTTTGAATGCCCAAATTGTTACTCTAACTAATTTGGTTAAAAATAATTTAAACTTGAATGGGGAAAAGAATCAAGTCCAATCCATAATGTCTAATTCTTCCATGACTGAATTTTGTGTTTTCTGTGGTGAAAGTCATTCTTATGAGTTTTGCCCCGGAAACCCCGTATCGGTAAATTATGTTGGGAACCATACAAGAAATAGCCCATTTTCTCCAATGTACAATTCGAATTGGAGAAATCATCCGGATTTTTCATGGGCCGGAAATCAAGGACTTCAACCCCCCGGGGCAACTCAAGTCCAAAACTGACCTTCGAATCCCTCGGGATTTAATCAAGGAGGTCATCACATGCAAGGTAATCATCACATGCAAGGTAATCATCACATGTACCAAAGCGGACAATCTTCACAATCACATGCACCTAGGCAACATAATGCATCGGAGGGTAATGGTTCACTAGAATCTTTACTTAAAGGTTTAATAAACCAAACCAATGCCACCTTGAGGAGTTTTGTGACCAACTTGGCCAATTTGCCACGAATCTTAAGAATAGACCTCAAGAAACTTTACCGAGTGACAAGGAAATACCTAAGGAACATGTTAAAGCCGTGACTTTAAGAAGTGATAAGAACTTGGGAGACCCTAATGCCGTAAAGGAAACACCCATGGAGCCGATTTGTCAAGAAAATATTTCACATTCTTTTGACACATCAAAATTTCCAGTTCTGTTTCCTACAGCTGAAGAAGCTCAAATTCCAGTTTCTGTTCCAGAAACAGCAGCTTTGCCCAGTTCCAGCACCACCCAGTCTCCAACTGACACTGCTCACAGTGGGCAAAAAATTGCCCACAACCCAGCAGAATAGGACTGGTCCAACTGATTTAGATCTAAGAGATTTACCTTTTCCAGGTAGGATGAAAGCCAAAAATGTAGATGTTCAGTTTAAGAAGTTCTTGGACATCTTTAAACAACTCCAGATTAACATACCTTTGGTAGAAGCTCTCGAGCAAATGCCTAGCTATGTTAAATTTTTGAAAGACATCCTCAATAAAAAGAGAAGACTTAGTAAATTTGAGACCGTGTCTTGACAAAGGAATGTAGTGCCCTTCTTACTTGCAAAATTCCCCCAAAATTAAAAGACCCGGGAAGTTTCACCATCCCATGCTCTATTGGTGGGAAAGAGGTAGGTCATGCTTTATGTGACGTTGGGGCAAGTATAAATCTCATGCCTTTGTCCATTTTTAATCAGTTGGGAATTGGGGAAGTTCGACCTACTACCGTGACTTTGCAATTAGCGGATAGGTCATTAGCCTATCCGAAAGGTAAAATCGAAGACATCTTGGTTAAAGTGGACAAATTCATCTTTCCAGCCGACTTTCTAGTGTTAGATTATGAAGCCGATAGGAATGTCCCGATTATCTTAGGAAGACCCTTTCTTGCTACGGGTAGGACATTAATTGACGTACAAAAGGGTGAGTTGACAATGAGAGTAAATGACCAGCAGGTAACTTTCAATGTGTTTAAGACTCTTAAGTTCAATGGGGAGATTGAGGACTGTTCGTCTATTTACTCAGTAGGTGAAGATTTAGATCTAAGTTTGATCGACTGTGTCCACAGTAGAGACACTGTGGGCACGACATAAGACATTTGTGAAGAAGACTTACTAGAGGACATAGCTGCCTTTGAACAGTTAGATTTTAAAGATATACCAACCCAAACCCCGTCCATTATAGAAGCACTCGATTTGGAGTTAAAACCACTGCCTTCACATCTTAAGTATGCATATCTTATAGAAGAAGAAAAATTGCCCGTGATTATTTGTTCCAACTTAAGTGATGAACAAGAGGAAAGGTTGATAGATTTGCTGAAGGACCATAAGAAAACTTTCGGTTGGACCATAGCTGATATTAGGGGAATAAGCCCGTCCCTTTGCCAACATAAGATTATATTGGAAAATAATAGTGTTGGGAAGGTACAACCTCAAAGAAGGCTAAATCCAATCATGAAAGAAGTGGTTAAGAAGGAAATCTTGAAGTGGTTAGACGCGGGTATTATTTACCCCATTGCTAGTAGCGGTTGGGTAAGTCCGGTTCAATGCGTGCCTAAGAAAGGTGGTACTATGGTAATCACCAACGACAAGAACGAACTTATCCCAACTAGAACTGTTACAGGGTGGAGGATTTGTATGGACTATAGGCAGTTAAACTTAGCTACTAAGAAAGATCACTTCCCTTTGTCTTTCATAGACCAAATGCTAGATCGGTTGGCCGGAAAGGAGTTTTATTTTTTTTTTGGATGGGTACTCGGGATACAATCAAATCCATATTGCACCCGAAGATCAAGAGAAAACTACTTTCACTTGTCCCTTTGGAACTTTTGCTTTCCGACGTATGCCATTCGGCTTATGTAATGCTCCGGCCACTTTCCAACAATGTATGATGTCTATTTTTTTGGATATGATTGAGGATACTATGGAAGTTTTTATGGATGATTTTTCGGTTATTGGCACTAATTTCGAAAATTGCCTTGAAAATTTGAAGAAAAGTTTGGAGAGATGTGAGACCCATGACTTGATTTTAAATTGGGAAAAATGCCATTTTATGGTACAAGAGGGAATTTTTTTAGGTCACATGGTTTCTAAGAAAGGTTTGGAAGTTGACAAAGCTAAAATTGAGGTGATAATGCAATTGCCCGAACCTACTTCGGTCAAAGGCATTCGTAGCTTTTTGGGACATGCGAGTTTTTACCGACGGTTTATTAAGGATTTTTCTAAAGTTGCAAAACCCTTATGTAATTTGTTGCATGTTGATCAAACTTTTGAGTTCACATCCGATTGTAAAAATGCTTTTGAAACAATCAAGAATGCTCTTGTCTCGGTACCCATTATTATCACTCCCGATTGGTCCCTACCTTTACGCAAGTGATTGGGCCGTGGGTGCCGTTTTGGGATAAAGGCAAAATAAAAATTTTCACCCCATATACTACGCAAGTAAGACTCTTATTGAAGCCCAATTAAATTATACCACCACGGAAAAAGAATTACTTG
>NC_037532.1:18249749-18254946 GCF_001531365.2 Cynara cardunculus var. scolymus
AAACAAAATCCTTGGTATGCAGATATTGCCAACTATCTTGCATGTGGCCTTAAACCATATCATTTTCAGGGAAACCGATTTAAAAAATTTCTTCACGATTGCAAGCATTATTTGTGGGACGATCCATCCCTTTTTAAATTGGGATCAGATCAAATTTTGAGAAAATGTGTCCCGGATGATGAAATCCTGGCTTTGTTAAAAGAATGTCACGCATCACCGTACGGAGGCCACTTTGGTGGACAACGTACGGCCGCTAAAATTTTACAAAGCGGATTTTTTTGGCCTACCATGTTTAAAGATGCTTTTGAATTTGTGAAGAGTTGTGACCAATGCCAACGCATGGGGAATTTGTCCCAAAGAAATGTGATGCCCTCGAACAATATTTTGGAAGTCGAACTCTTCGATGTTTGGGGTATTGGCTTTATGGGACCATTTCCCATGTCTTTTCACAATCAGTACATTTTGGTTGCGGTAGACTATGTCTCCAAATGGATAGAAGCAAAGGCTTGCCCAAGAAATGATGTCAAAACGGTAGTGGAATTTTTGCATAAAAACATTTTTGTTCGTTTTGGAACACCCCGAGCATTGATAAGCGATGAAGGGACTCATTTCATAAACAAAGTGTTAAGTACCGCTCTTGAGAAGTACAACATCCGACATAAAGTAGCCACGGCTTACCACCCACAAACCAATGGTCTTGCGGAATTTTCAAATCATGAGATAAAAAATATTTTAGAAAAAGTGGTTAAGTCAAATCGTAAAGATTGGTCGCTTAAATTGGATGATGCACTTTGGGCCTACCGTACCGCTTTCAAGACTCCATTAGGCATGTCTACGTACCAACTTGTTTTTGGAAAATCTTGTCACCTTCCGTTGGAGTTAGAGTATAAGGCATTTTGGGCTATTAAGGAATTAAATTTAAATGCAACTCTAGCGGGAGAGAAAAGAAAGCTCCAACTCAATGAGTTGGAAGAGTGGAGGTGCCAAGCCTACGAAAATGCCAAAATTTACAAAGAAAAAATGAAAATGTGGCACGATCGTAGGATCAATCAAAGAATTTTTGAAAAAGGTCAAAAAGTGCTTCTTTTTAATTCTAGGTTGAGGCTTTTCCCCGGAAAACTCAAATCTAGATGGTCGGGACCTTTTACTATTGTTGAAGTGGGAAAGTTTGGAACTATCGATCTCTTGAACCCACAAGACAATACGGTTTTTAAAGTGAATGGGCATCGGGTCAAGCATTTCTTCCCAAAAGGAATGCAAGATCCACGCCAAAAATCTCTCTGATTAATTGTCAAACTTTCTGTTGTAAATAGTGTAAATATTTCTAATTGTTGTGCTTCTTGTTTATTTCATGCAGGTATGCTCACAGTAGGCATCTCATGCTCACATTCTGAAGTGGGTTTTGGTTAATATTTTTTTGAATATTGGCGGGTTTTTGTGGAATCTTCCAAGGAAATGAACAAGGAAAATTAAGTAAAGAAATGGGTTTATTTTTGAAAAAAAATGATGATGATTTTTCTGAAAATGGAGGCTTGTGTGAGTGATTTGACTAGTACCATGACATCATTTTTTTCAAATCAATTGTCCTTACAAAGGTTTTGCATGCAAAAGGGACGGTTACCTAGGCAATATCCATCGGTTATCTATGAAAAGGGGTGGGGGGAAACTCATTTTTATTTTACTATTCATCTTTTCCTTTCTCTTTTCCTTTCTCTTTTCCTTTCTCTTTTCATGGCTAGAACAAGGAACAATCTACCGGCCGGCCCCCTTATCGTCCGCCTACTCGCCGTTCTACTCGCCAGACCGTCGCCGGTGACGCATCATCCGCCACTCCCATACCACCATCGGTTGCTCCATCGATGCACTATTCAATGCCCCTCTCGCCAGACCCCATTGCTTTTGCTCCGCCGGTAAGACATTCATCAACCGCCGGCACCGGTCAGTCATCCATCGTGCGGGTCGACTACGACGAGTATCATGCCATTGTCACTCCAGTTAGTATCACTCAAACTCCTCCCCTATTTACCACTATTTTTACCCTTCCACCATTATTCACACTACCACCACCATCGGCGCCGGTCCGTCTACTTCACGACCGCTGGCCGCCGTGACCCTTCCCCAACCATCGTCAACGCCACGACCCCTTTTCCTAGCCCTTACCGTACCACCCTCTATCACCCCTCTATCTAACCTCATCCCACCATTGATTAACCCTACACCTACTCAACAGCCCCCTATTCCCCTTCCCTCAACACCACTCGGCCCACCCACCATACACGATTTTGACCTAAACCTTAGTGATACCTTAGGGGAGGAGTTCCATTTTGACTTTGAAGCAAGTGCTTCTACTAATCATGAAGATTTATTTCCTTTTTCTGTTCCTGAGTCAATAGAAGAATCATCACATCAACCCCTTGAGACTCAAACAGAAAATGAATTTCCTGTTGAGGAAATACCAGTCACTACCCCCAGTGGGTAGACTGTGAGCACAAAAACCTCCTCGGGAAGTATTAAAAGTTCAAGTTCAGAGTCTGTTATTCCTCAACCATTACCAAAACCAGTACCTGAAGATAGTGATTATGAGGATGAGATGGCACAGGACTTAGAAATTGCTGAAGATGTGGCCGAGGAAGAGGAGGAAAGGGAGGATTTTGAAGAAGAAATTCCAGAAGTGGAGGTTTTGGAAGTCAGTATGCCAAAACCTTCTAAAAAGAGGAAGGCGGCAACAAAGCAAATAGGCAGCAAACCCCAAAGAGAAAAAAAAGGTGATACCATTTCAAGAGAGGTACAACCGTATTACAAATAATAAAATTCTTCTTGAGCGGGCCTTTGACCCACGGTTGGTCAACTCTTTTATGGCTATCAAGCATCATTTGGTGGCTTTGCGGTGGGAACAAATGGTGGTTGCCCCTTTAAAGGCCAACTTATCTTGGGTAACCGAGTTTTACGCGGCCGTTGGCACCACCAAGAGCATTTCGGTGAATATTCGGGGTAAGAAAGTTGATTGGTCGGGGCCGAAGCTTAATGCGGTCCTTGGACTCATCCCACCGTCGGAATGCTCGTTTGCACAAATTATGAAAGGGACTCTTGAAGTTTCCTATGATGATATCGCATCCCTCCTTACGCTTCCCGATTGTGGATGGTCGAGGGACAACCGGCGCCAAATTATTTTGGCCGGCCATCTCAACACGGAGGCGGGACTTTGGTTTCAGTTTTTGCGACACAATTTAATCCCCACTATTCATGATAGTACAATCTCACGGGACCGATGCGTTCTCCTTTATTGCATAATGAGCGAGTTGCCAATCGACCTTGGGCCGATTATACATGCATCTATTTTGGCCGCCTCTCAGAGGACACACTCACGCCTAGTCTTTCCGGCTCTTATCACGAAGCTTATGGCTACGGCTAGGGTTCCTACCAATGATGAGGATACAATTGTTGTTAGCTCTCCCTTTTTGGGATAGAACACGGTCGATCGTCGTCATAGAGCATCTCGGCCTTATTTAAATTTGCAGAATCCTGTACCGGTCGAGAGAGTTGCGGAGGAACCCGTGGCGCCACCAACTGATCAACCAAATGCGCCACCGGTCGATATTCCCGAGCCACAGGTTGACGCTGTTTCTGAGCCACCCACCGCACATATATCGGAGCCACCCGTTGCCTCCATGACCGAACCATCTGCGGAGATCCCAAGATGTGGCGATGATGAGGCCAGCCCATCCGAGCCACCTCCAAGCAATCCTTTAGGCTCGGGGTATAGGTCGGCCACTCGGCTGTCCGTCTTGGCACTCCAATGGGAGGAGTCAAATCAAAAATTGGAGGCAATATTGAAGAAGGTGGGGAGCATAGAAGACCGAGTCTCCGATTTGGAAAAGAAGAATGCTCGCTTTTGGGCGTATACTCGAGATTGGAACTGGGTGGAAAGACAGCTTTACGGGGGTCAAGATTCCCTCTTGACAGCCCAACTTCCAAGGTTACCAAGTGGTCTTTGCCCTCCCCAAGTTTAGTGCTTCCCGCCTTTGCAAACTCACATGCCGGTTACTTCCATTGTTGCTGCGCCTTTTGCTCCTGCTCCTCATGTTCCTGTTGCTGCTACAGTCCCTGCCACACCTGCGATCATTCCTGCTGTTGCTGTTCCCGTTGCTGCTCCCATTGTCCAAAGCTCCAAGGAGGCTGATGCAGTCCCTGCTTGCCCACAGTAAGCAGTTTTGCAGAAAATGGTTTAATTCTCGACTTTTGATCACAGCCTCTAAAAACATTATTTTTGGGTATATCTTTTGGGGTACATATACTCTTTTATTCTGTCTTTTGTGTATGATTTACGAAACGTCATTTCTTTTGTGTGAATATTTATGACATGGGTGTTGGATTTTTTTTGCTTTGTCTAGTTCCATTATTCATTTCAGGTACAACATCCTTGGATGATTTTTCGTAGTGTTAAAGTTAAAAGGATGTAGGCCCTCCTTCTATTTTAAGCCCAAACACTTTTCCCTTTGCGTCCAACCCGTACCGTTTTGGTCCCATTGGCAACAATGGGGACATTGTCAACATTAAGTTTGGGGGGATGTGTTCAAGAAAAAATATACCTTCGAAAATTTGGGAGGTATGAAAAAAAAAAAGAAGAAAAAGAAATAGAGAAAAGAAAACAAAACAAAAAAATAAGAATCGGTCTTCGGAAAATTGGAAGACGAAAATAAAAAGCCCGGTTATGAAATAGGGTAAGTTTATGCCAAGAAATGGGTCACGAACTTTTTCCAATACTTAAAAGTGAATCAATGAGAACTTATGTTTCAAACCCTTTGTAGTATAGGATAAGTTTGGGGGAGGGATACACGCTATCATTGCCAAAAACACTAACCCGAAAGCCCTACTGATTAACGACAACACTACGAAGATCAAGCAAGGAAATTGTACATCCTCCTTACTAGACGAATTTCCAACACCTTCCGTAAGTGTTTCGTTCTTGTTCCTTTCTTTTTGTGTCTTTTTAATTATTTTTTCTTTTACTTGAGGACAAGTAATACCTCAAGTTTGGGGGTGTGATAACTCTCATTCTGTGAGAGTTATTTATTGTTCAATACCCCTATTTTATTGTATCTTTGGTACCCATTTTGCTCCTATCTTGTATTTTTGGTCCAAAATATGTTAAGAGGTGATGAAAGGTCAAGAAATTAATTATTTTCTAAAAAAACCC
>NC_037532.1:18255346-18271986 GCF_001531365.2 Cynara cardunculus var. scolymus
CCACCAGCAATTTAGCTAAGCAACCTTGGAGCATTCTCTCAAGCTTTACAGCAGTAGAACAAGTTTAATTTCTGCTTGTAATTTAATTTTCGTAGTTAGTCTTTAATTCTCGCCACTTTGTATTGTATGCCCTCTATGGGCAACAATTTAAGTATTATTTTCAGTTCAAGTATTTCTTATGCATCTTTTCTTCTTCTGTTTCCGTTATGTTTTCTGATTTCATTATGAGCTAAGCACCCCTTTGGGTGTGGGTGTGAGTCAAGCTTAAGAATTTAAGGGCACACTTGGGTGTTGCCATTTTTATTGAATCTTAAGCTTGGTCATTTAAGTCGAGACGTAAACTCAACGCAGATAAGCCGATCACTTTAAAGTGTTAATATTAGATCCTTGATCCAGAGATGGGTGGATCTGAAATACGGCTTAGATGATGCACAAAAATTTGAGAGAGTCTTTGATAATCATGCAGAGATGCGGGTTTTGCATGTTTTTAGCTTATGTTCAGATATTAGTCGAGTTTATGCTACAATACGTTGTGAGTATAAATCTTCAGGCTAGTGGAACCAGATATCTTTTTATCAAGTAGCTAATTCGACAATTTTAAGATTGATAAAATTGGACGCTTTGTGGGCACTTTGTGGGCACAGTATATAAGAATTCACTTTCGAGAGATAGGAGTTCTTATAGAGGTCCCATGAGTCTCTGACCAACTTGTTCCTGCAATATTCTTAAACAAAGCTTACACCCATACCCGTCTTTTAATATTAAAGGTTTATTTCATATTTTAACGCTTTGCACCAATCAAAACTCAACTTTTTTTCTCAACTCGAAGCATTGTTCAAGAAGTTCATGAAAGTCTCTGATTCTCAGTAAGTCCGGTCCCTGTGGAAACGATCTTGGTACTATACCACTTTATTACTTGAAGCAATCATAGTGTCGGCGTGCACTTGCACCGCCACTTTGGGGACTTTGTGCCCACTTACTATTTTAGCACATCAGTCATATTCTATTTCTGATCATCCTGTTCAAAGTGCTAAAGAGAATATATCTAATAGGAATAAATGGTTTGGAAGTTACAACATACCTGAACCTGATACTAACAAAATAGGACCCAAATTCGTTTGGGTACCAAAATCTACTTAATCTGGTTTTGCAAGTGTATCAATTTTGTGTTGATCAGAATATCATATCAGTGATACACCAATACAGGGGGAGTTGTAATCTGTTCCACAAAGGCTTCTGAACATTTCAGTTCAGGACCCGTGCTTTACCTTGTGTAGTTTCTAAACACCCAGTTTAGGACCCGTGCTTAAAATGTTTCCATTTTTTATTATTCTTTTTGAGCTGAACTGAAAAATTACTTAAATCTACTTTCTACGGGGAGTCTGTAGAAGTTTTTGAATAAATGTTTTTGGAAAATGAGTTGTTTTTAAGGAAACGAGTACATTTTCTAAACAAGTATTTCCTGAGATTTTACTTGCGTAATTTCTCATCGAACATAATTCTAATACCTGTTTCAGCTATTCTTCAAACTGTTATTATCACGTCTCTTAAATTGAAAATCATTTTCGGTGATAATACACTCGTTTGTATTCAAAGTTTGTTTTATGATATTTTTTTACTTTGATTGATATACATTCAATAATTTTTTTGAATATCAGATTCTGTAAACTTGTACTTACAGATCTTCATTCATTTCTCTCGCATATCGAATAATCTGATCATTGTCGCATCATTTTTTTGTTGGTTGTGCTTAAAGCTAAATTTCTTGATCAAATTTTTTTCTGATCATTGTGCTTATCTGTAATAATATTCTTGATCAACTGTTAGTAATCAACTATGCATAATGCTAAATTTTAGGAGGGACTGAGTGTTTATCAGAAATACCTCTATGGAATGTCAGAACCGACAAACCTACCCATGAGGACAACCATATCTGAGTGAGCTTTATATACAAAAGGGTTTGTGTGCTGAGACTAAAATGAAAATGAGAGGGGTAGCTGTTGTGAGCTAAAAGAATTGATGAGAGTTGTGGCAGGATTAAAAGAACATAAGAATCCTGTTCCAAACTTCTAAAATCTGGGAATACCACATTATCTATTAGTTCTCAATTCTTTCGAGACTAATATTGAAAACGGCAAAGCCCAGGCCAATTCTTGTCACAACCCCACCAGCTAGTCATTTATCTCTCAACAGATAAGTGTTTCAATAACACTTGGGGCACGCAGCTCATCATATATCAATTTCTCATTCGGAGAAAGTTGATATTGAATCAGAAGGATATATGTCCCCCCTTCAAGTCTTTTTGATCACTAATTGAGTCTGATAAATTTGTGTAGTCCACACGGTTTATCTTTTTGAGCCTTAACAGAAGCATATGTTGCTTTATCTTTTTACACTACACAAATTGCATTTTATATGTTATTTTGCCAAAACATTCATAGATATGCTATTTTTAAGCTATCAATGATTGAATGGAAGACCTGGTGAGACGAGCCTCAAAAAGTCTCATATATACAGTACATCCATTGTACTGAGTATATCTGTTATACTCATAGGCCAATCTTTTTATAAGATTGAAAACAATTTCATTCGTTGAAATTGGTTGTTACCTTCCCATTCCCTTAATCTGAAAAAATTAAATAAGTGGATTTGCAAAGATCTACTTACAATTTCATGAATTGACGGCTTATGCAGAGGATTTCATTCATTCTTATGTATGATGTAATGATTCTCATTTCATTATAAGGGGGAGTATGAAATAATGAATGGAATGTCCAATTCCGATCATTTTAAGGGGAATTTGATGTAAAGATCAAGGGGGAGTAACTTTAAAGATGGCAAAAGACTTAAAAGGAGTGCGACTGGAGATGATTACAAAAGATTATTCCTATGCTAAAATGACTGAGAGATGTTGAATGTGAAGATCCATTTTTACAAAAGTTTACTGAAGATCATTTCTGAAGTTCGTTATTGTTTCTGATCTACATTGTTAAAAGAGAAGATCATCGCTGTTCTACATTCGAGGGGAGAATGTTGGAAGATCTTTCTCATCTGAAGTTTCATGTTGAAGATTCTTTGGAAGAAGACATAGAGTGTTTAAAGCATCAAAGTTCAAACGAGACTCAAAGCGCGCAATTTCTTTCAAGTCTGAATACAAAGGGGGAGAATGTTAGGAATGAAATTCAGTGTAAAATTGTATTCGTCTTGAAAGATAAAATTGTCTATAATTGTGTAAAAGTCACCGTGTTTGACTTTTCTTAGAGATGTTTGACTTTGACTCTGTCTTGTAGTTTGACCCTATATAAAGGGTGTTTGTCTTGTAAATTTAGGAGGAAGCTTTCATTGTAATATCATTTACGTAATAGAGAGTTTGACCAGACTTTGAATTTGACTTTTTCTCTCTATCTCCTTCTTATGTGTTCTTGAAAGATAATCTCAGATCTGCTATTGATCTTGAAGGATTTACATGAAGATTGATTAAAGTGGACTCTTACCTTTTGGATTAACCAATGCACCCGCAACCTTCATGGACTTAATGAACAGAGTATGTCGAGAATATCTTAATAATTTTGTGATCGTATTCATCGACGATAGTCTGATTTATTCAAAGACAGAGGAAGAACATGCGAAGCACCTCTGTCTGGTCCTGCGTCTCTTAAGGAAAGAAATATTATATGCTAAGCTGTCAAAATGTGAGTTCTGGTTGCGAGAAGTTCAATTTCTGGGACACGTAATATCAGAAAAAAGGGATACAGGTAGATCCAGCAAAAATTGAAGCGATTGCAAAATGGGAAGCACGAAAATCCCCATCTGAAATCTGAAGCTTTTTGGGATTGGCGGGATATTACCGTAAGTTCATACATAACTTTTCAAAGATAGTTGCGCCATTAACCAAGTTAACCCGGAAGAATGTCAAGTTTCAATGGGAGACAGAGCAATATAAAGCGTTTCAATTATTAAAAAATCACCTCTGCAACGCTCCAATTTTATCTCTGCCCGATGGAACAGAAGACTTCATAGTATACAGCGATGCATTGAAGTTGGGATTGGGTTGTGTATTGATGCAGATGGGGAAAGTCATATCTTATGCATCTCGCCAACTAAAGGATCATGAAAAACAATATCCCACCCATGACATGGAATTAGCAGTCGTGGTCTTTGCACTAAAGATATGGAGGCACTATCTTTTAGGAACCAAATGCCAAATCTTTATAGATCGCAAAAGCTAATAACACTTGTTCAACCAGAAGGATCTGAATATGAGGCAGAGGCGATGGATTAAACTTGTTAACGACTATGATTGTGAGATTTTCTACCACCCAGGAAAGGCAAACGTAGTGGCCGATGCTTTAAGCCAAAAGGAAAAAAGTGGCACCATCAGACCAATGAAAATATGCTTAACTCCAGACCTTCACCAAGCAATTTTGAAAAACCAGAAAGAAGCTATTAAAGAAGAGAACCAGAAATCCAAAAGGGTGGGAAAAATGATTTCCATTATGGAGACAAACAATGAAGGGATATTATGTTTCCAAGGCCGAATATGGGTACCAAGCTATGGTAATACATGAGAAATCATCCTGAATGAAAGTCACAAGTCCCGCTATTCAATTCACCCAGGTACCAACAAAATGTACAAAGACTTGAAAGTATTCTATTGGTGGCCAGGTCTCAAGAAAGATATAGCGGCATATGTGGAACAATGTCTAACTTGTTTACAAGTTAAGATTGAGCACCAAAGACCTTATGGAACTCTGCAATCATTAGAAATACTAGTCTGGAAATGGGATCACATTACAATGGACTTCAATATAAAATTACCCCGAACGCCAAAAGGATATGATGCAATTTGGGTAATAGTAGATCGTTTATCAAAGTCTACGCATTTCATACCAATGAAAGAAACTTATTCATTGGAAAGATTAGCTCAATTATACATCAAGGAAATCGTGACTAGACATGGTGCTCCATTATCCATTATTTCTGACCGTGACGGTCGTTTTACTTCCAAGTTCTGGGAAAGTCTACAAAGAGCCTTGGGATCTCAAATTAGATTGAGTACAACTTATCACCCACAAACGGATGGACAAAGTGAAAGAACCATCCAGACTCTCGAGGACATGTTGAGATCATGTGTCATTAACTTTGGGGGATCATGGGATGAACATTTACCATTGATAGAATTTGCCTACAATAACAGTTATCACTTCAGCATTGAAGCGGCACCTTATGAAGTCTTGTATGGAAGAAAATGTCGAACGCCGTTATGTTAGAATGAGGTAGGTGAAAGCAGTTAACAGGTCCAAAAATTGTGCAAACAACATTTGAAAAGATTGAACAGATTCGTACAACAATTAAGATTGCCCAAGATCGTCACAGAAGTTATGCCGATAAACGAAGGAAACCGATTGAATTCAATGTAGGAAACTTTGTAATGTTGAAGGTATCTCCATGGAAGGGTGTTACGAGATTTGGAAAGAAAGGAAAGCTCAGTCCAAGGTATATTGGACCATTCAGAATCTGCAAAAGAATTGGGCCGGTAGCTTATCAGTTGGAACTATCAGAAGAACTCAGTCAGATCCACAGTACCTTTCATATATCAAATCTACGTAAGTGTTTAGCAGACCCGAATCTAGCAATACCACTTCCTAAGATCAAACTTGATGATAAGTTAAATTTCATCGAAATACCAGAGGCAGTAACTAACAGAAAGACCAAGGCCTTAAGAAATAAAGAGATTAGTTTGGTAAAAGTACAGTGGCATTTTCACAAGGGTTCAGAAGCAACATGAGAACTAGAATATGACATGAGAAACCAATACCCTTGGTTATTTGAGTGAATTCCGAGACAAAATTCTTTTAAGGGGGATAGAATGTTATAACCAGGTTTTCTAGCAAACCTAGTCAAGGTAACTCTATGAGTTTATTATGTGAATTATATGATAGAATGCATAATTATGATAACATTTGCATAAATTATATGTACATATGTGGTAAATTGAGTATTATGCATTTCATATGGAAGCGATACATAAATGAAGGCGGTTATGTGAATAGGAGAATATTCTATATATATATATATATATATATATATAAAACCCAATACTTCCTAGTTAAGAAAGGTTAGTTTTAAAATTAATATTCTCCAGACCGCCTAAGGATTTTTATATTGAGAATATCCAGCACCGCCTCACTTAAATTATAAAAGCAAGGAGATAAGATAAAATCTTATATGTTCTCCTATTTTTACAAAAAGTGAGTTTAGAAAGAAAGAAAAGTTTAAAGTCAATGAAGGTGTTCTTGGAAAGTATCCTTGAAAAATATAGCGATTTAAAGATTTTGATTATTTGCTGTGCGATAACCTGCAAAATCTGTGTTATCAAGGTGAGTTTTATTAATCTTTTGATTATAATCATAGGTTTATAATATGTTGTTCAATCCTATAATCTAGTAATTACAAATGATTGAAGGAATCTGGTGAAAATTGTTTTTAAACAGTTTGAAAGAAATGTTTTATGGTTCAAAGATTAGAACCTGTTTTGAAAAGATTAAACAGAAATTGTTATTTAGAAACAAATTTTAAACAATGCCCTGTTTGGGAAGAACAAGATGAGTAAAACAATTTGATCTAGAACAAAATGTTCTTATGATTTGAAAGGTTTGAATATGAACCTGTGTTGAGAATATGATTTGGATAAAAACTATGAACGAGGTTCACTCTGACAGAAAGGTCTGCAGCCTGYCATTGGATGAAATAGTTCATATGAATTTCAGGGGAAATAAGGATGGTCGTTGTGTGTGATGGATAGCTATTGCTATAAATAGGGGATTTATGGATGTAATAAGGATGGTCGTTGTATGTGTATGCATGGTATAACTCTTGCTATTATATCTAATAAGATTACAACAGATTGSAGTTCTCTCTTCTTGGTGATTTGAGGATTCAGAGATGTTGTTCTTATTTGAAATAGTAGTATTGATGTTACGGTGATGGGAAAATATGGCCTATGGTCATTGGTTTTGGGCAAAAAGTATTTTGGAACAGAATATACATTTTATGAGGAACCAGAAGAGCTCTAGTTGGTCCTCACTATTGGACCAGAGGGTTCTTGTTATTTGATTTAATAAATATGCAAATTTTTACTAAAGTGTACTAATTGGACCAGAGGCTCTGTATCTATTAATAAGAGCTTCTGTGTCAAAATCGTATTTAAGAAATTTTAAGAAAAAAGAATTTTATACTTGAGATTTTATATGAAAGGCAGACTAGAAGGGCTCTGGTCGACTTTTACGTTGAACCAGAGGCTCTGGCTGATCCTAACTATATGAACTAGAAGCTCTGATTAGTACAACCAGAGGCTCTGGTCGAATAAGAACTCTGCATAACTATTGTTTTTATGAAAAAGACTATCTTATTGATGGGAAGCTTAACTTAAGAAATTATATGAGCCAGAGGCTCTAGATAGTACAACCAGAGGCTCTGGACGAGGAAATAAAAGCTCTGGTAGAAGAACCAGAGGGGCTCTGGTCCTGTTATATTAAAATATATTCTAAGTATAGTTTGGAACCAGAAGCCCAACGGACCAAGTCAGAATGTGATTTTTTGTCTTTGCTACATGAGATGGATTATTTGAAATAAATGTTTTGGTGATCTTCACCTTGCATTACATAAAAAGGGAACCTCGTTAGACATTCATGTCTAACCCTCATTTTGTGATTTCAAAAATATGTGTGCAGGTAATAATAATAAGGGCAAGAGCATTTAGTGAATTACTTCTCTACGTGTCTTGCAATATGAAGATCTTGATTAGCCATGTTTGAAGATTAGATGTCAAGTTACAAGAAGCATGTACTATTGGAATTTTTGAACCATGTATTCTACATTATAGACTCTTGCATTATGGAACTATGTGGGAGAAAACATGTATTCTATATATGAAATATATGTTATATGCAATGTATGGATATGGGGGCGTTACATGCACATGTATACATACAATACCTAAATATAAAAATGTGTACATGTAACACATAAAAATCAAGAAAATCAAGAAAATAGGACAATTCCCTCGCTGATCCCTCGCAGATCGGCGAGTGATCTGTGAGGGAAATGGCCAAAATCAGATTCCCTCGCTGATCAGCGAGGGATGAGCGAGGGAAAATAATTTTGGCCAATTCCCTCGCTGATCAGCGAGGGAATCTGATTTTCAACATTTTTTTATTTTATAACTACAAATTTAATTACTTATAAATTATTTATTAGAATATTACAAAAATTAATTAATAAAGCCGATTAGGCCCAATAAAATCGAATAAAGCCCATTAAGGCTCATTAAACCAAATAAAGTCAAATAAAACTGAATAAAATTCATTAAGGCCTGATAAACTCAATGAAGCCCGGTAAATAGATTAACGCCCAATAAAACCGAACAAAGCCCAGTTAAATGGGATAAGGCCCAATAAAACCGAATAAATCTGCATATAACACACACACACTCTCTATACATTCACATATACACATACGTTTAAACATATATACATCGATCCAATCTTAGTTAGCAACCAGTACACATCGTGGATTATATGTGTATATAATATTGACCGACGGGTATATATACATATAACACATACAACGTCATGTAAACATATGTACATAACACGGGCTGACGGATATATATACTTATAACACAAGCACATGTATACATATAAATATAAAAATGTGTACATGTAACGCATAAAAATCAAGAAAATCAAGAAAATAGGACAATTCCCTCGCTGATCCCTCGCAGATCAGCGAGAGAAATGGCCAAAATCAGATTCCCTCGCTGATCAGCGAGGGATTAACGATGGAAATTAATTTTGGCCAATTCCCTCACTGATCCGTCGCTGATCAGCGAGGGATCAGTGATGGAATCTGATTTTCGCCCTTTTTTATTTTATAACTACAAATTTAATTACTTAAAAATTATTTATTATTTATTAGAATATTACAAAATTAATTAATAAAGCCGATTAGGTCCAATAAAACCGAGTAAAACCCATTAAACCAAATAAAGTCAAAGAAAACTGAATAAAGTTCATTGAGGCCCGATAAACTCAATGAAGCCCGGTAAATAGATTAAGGCCCAATAAAACCGAATAAAGCCCAGTTAAATGGGTTAAGGCCCAATAAAAACGAATAAATCCGCATATAACACACACACACTATCTATATATTCACATATACACATACGTTTAAACATATATACACCGATCCAATCATGATTAGCAACTAGTACACATCGTGTATATATGTGTATATAACATTGACCGACGGGTATATACACATACAACACATACAACGTCGTGTAAACATATGTATATAGCACGGGCTGACGGATATATATAGTTATAACACATGCACATGTATACATACGATACCTAAATATAATAATATGTACATGTAACACATAAAAATAAGAAAATTGGACAATTCTCTCGCTGATCCCTCGCAGATCAACGAGGGATGAGCGATGGAAATGGCCAAAATCAGATTCCCTCGCTGATCAGCGAGGGATTAGGGAGGGAAAATATTTTTGGCCAATTCCCTCGCTGATCAGTGAGGGATCAGCGAGGGGATCTGATTTTCGCCATTTTTTTATTTTATAACTACAAATTTAATTACTTATAAATTATTTATTATTTATTAGAATATTACAAAAATTAATTAATAAATCCGATTAGGCCCAATAAAACCGAATAAAGCCCATTAAGGCCCATTAAACCAAACAAAGTCAAATAAAACCGAATAAAGTTCATTAAGGCTCGATAAACTCAATGAAGCCGGTGAACTCAATGAAGCCCGGTAAATACATTAAGGCCCAATAAAACCAAACAAAGCCCAGTTAAATGGGTTAAGGCCCTATAAAACCGAATAAATCTGTAACACCCCCAAATCCATATATTGCATATAACACATATTTCATACATAGAATACATGTTTTCCCACAAAGGTCCATAATACAAGAGTCTGTAATGTAAACTCAAAAATTCCAAAAGTATATGCTCTTGTATCTTAGCATCTATGCTCCAAAACATGGCTAATTAAGATCTTCACACAGCTAAGCACATAGAGAAGTAATTCACATAATGTTCTTTCCCTTATTACCATTACCTGCACACATTTTTGAAAACACAAAATGAGGGTTAGACATGAATATCTAGTAAGGTTCCCTTTTTATGTAATGCAGGGTGAAGGTCACAAAAACATTTTCAAATAATCCATTCCACGTAGCAAAGACTGAAAATCATATTCTGTTTCGGTCCATCGAGCCTCTGGTTCCAAACCATGCTTGGAATATATTTTAATAAACAGGACCAGAGCCCCTCTGGTTTCTCAACTAGAACTTCTGGTTCCTCGACCAGAACCTCTAGTTGTACTAATCAGAGCTTCTGGCTCAAATAATTTCTTATAATGTTATTTAGTTAAGCTTTCAATCAATAAGATAGCCTTTTTCATAAAAAGAATAATTATGAAGAGTTCATGCTCGATCAGAGCCTCTGGTTGTACTAACCAATGCTTCTGGTTCAAAAGACATGATCAACCAGAGCCTCTGGTTCTACGTGTAAGCCAACCAGAGCCTCTCTGATATGTTTTTCATAGAAAGATTCTAAGTATATATTCATTTTCTTAAATACTTCTTAAAATATGATTTTGACACAGAAGCTCTTTTCAATAGATACAGAGCCTCTGGTCCAACTAGTACATTTAGTATGAACTTGCATATTTCTCAAATCAATAAACAAAACCTTTTGGTTCTATAGTGAGGACCAACCATAGCCCCTCTGGTTCCTTACAAAGAACAACCAGAGCCCCTCTGATTCCTCATAAAAATGAACATTCTGTTCCAAAACACTTTTAACTAATACTAATGGCCATAGGCCATGTTTTCCCCTTCTCAATAACATCAATACTATTATTTCTAAATAAGAACAATATCTTTGAGTTCTCAAATCACAAAGAAGTAAGGACTCAAATCTATTGTAGTCTTAAAAGACATAATAGTAAGAGCTATAATATTCACACATAATTACCACACTTATATCCAAAGGTACCCCTCTCCTTGATATGCCACCCTTATTCCAAAAGACACCTCTCCTTGATATGCCACCCTTATTCCAAAAGACACCTCTCCTTGATATGCCACCCTTATTCCAAAAGACACCTCTCCTTAATATGCCACCCTTATTTCCTCTTCAAAAGCTATGAACTAGTTCAGATGAAGGACCACAGTCACAACCATCTTATCGAATCCTTATTCATAGTTTTATCCATAAAATCTATAGATTAATTCCAAATGAAGACAGATCAAAATCACAATCGTGTCAAAAGAATATTCTCTATAGTTTTCAACCAACAGTAGTTTCAAAAACAGTTTTATCATCAAAACTCTAAATATCCAAGAACATCCTGATATTGCAATGCTTTCTCCAAACTCAAATTCTTTTGTATCCTCTCACTTGATATTATTTCTAAACTATTTCTTTTAAAGAAACAATCTCTTCTTTTACTTTTTAAAACAGTTTTCTAAACTCAGATTCACATCCATAACACCTTTTAACTGTCAAAAACAGTTTTACCAATCTTTCTTCAAAATTAATATAACTCTGCAGTTCATATGACAACGAATATAAAGGTTTTTAATTTATCAAAACTCACCTTAATAATCATAGATTCTACACACAACAGATCTTCAATTAGCACAAAATCTTCAAATCACCTTTGTGTATTAATCTTTCTCAAGAACTCTTTCAGCGGTGAGTTTTTCATTATAAAATTCATGATTTCTTAACCATGAAGGTATAAGTTTTTAAATATTATAATAATGTTTCCACCAGAAAATATTATCACATATATGCACCACCTCATGTATGCTTCACACCACATGCATTCATGTATAAATCACATATACATCATGCCATCTTTTCAAATATATGCATGCACAATATCATGTTCACATTTCACATATATAGTTCATGCATTTCTAATTAGACATGCATATTTCACGTAATCGACATAATAAACACGTATAAATTACCTCAACCCAGGTTGTCTAAAACCTGGTTATAACATTCTTCCCCCCTTAAAAGAATTCCGTCTCGGAATTCACTTATTCAAATAASCACGGATATTGGGTTTTCATATCAGATTCTAATTCCCAAGTTGCTTCTGAACCCTTATGAAAACGCCACTGTAGTTTTACTAAACTGATCTCCTTGTTTCTCAATACTCTGGTCTTTCTGTCAGTTACTGCCTCTAGTGTCTCGATAAAACTTAGCTTATCGTCAAGTTTAATCTCAGGGAGTGGTATTGCTAAACTTGAGTCTCCCAAACATTTGCGTAGATTTGATACATGAAAGGTGCTGTGAATTAGGCGGAGTTCTTCTGGTAATTCCAACTGATAAGTTACCGGTCCAATTCTTTTGCAGATTCTGAATGGTCCAATATACCTTGGACTAAGCTTGCCTTTCTTCCCAAATCTCATAACACCTTTCCATGGAGATACCTTTAACATTACAAAGTCACCTACGTTGAATTCAATTGGTTTTCTTCGTTTGTCGGCATAACTTTTCTGTCAATCTTGGTCAGTTTTGATTTTTGCTCGAATCTGGTAAATTTTTTCAGATGTTACTTGCACAATCTCGGGACCTGTCAACTGTTTTTCACCTACCTCATTCCAACACAACGGCGTTCGACATTTTCTTCCATATAGGACTTCATAAGCTGCCGCTTCGATGCTGGAGTGATAACTATTATTGTAGGCAAATTCTATCAACGGCAAATGTTCTTCCCATGATCCCCCGAAGTCGATGACACAAGTTCTCAACATATCTTTGAGATTTTGGATGGTTCTTTCACTTTGTCCATCTATTTGTGGGTGATAAGCCGTACTCAATCTGATTTGTGATCCCAAATCTTTTTGCAGACTTTCCCAGAACTTTGAAGTAAAGCGACTGTCTCTATCAGATATGAYGGACAATGGAACTCCATGTCTAGTCACAATTTCTTTGATATAGATTTAAGCCAATCTTTCYAATGAATAAGTCTCTTTCATCGGTAGAAAGTATGCAGACTTTGATAGACGGTCCACTATTACCCATATTGCATCATAAGTTTTTGGAGGTAGGGTAATTTCATGATAAAGTCCATCGTAATGTGATCCCATTTCCAGATCGGTATTTCCAATGATTGTAGATTCCCATAGGGTCTCTGATGCTCAATTTGAACTTGCAGGCAAGTTAAGTATCATTCTACGTATCTTGCAATATATTTCTTGAGACCTGACCACCAATAAAATGTCTTCATATCCTTATACATCTTGTTGGTACCTGGATGGATGGAATAACGGGACTTGTGGCTTTCATTTAGGATGGTTTCTCGTGTATTCCCATAATTTTTGTACCCATATCCGACCTTGGAAACATAATATTCCTTCCCCGTTCGGCTCCATGATGGAAATTACTTTACCCACTTTTTCTGCTTTGTTGTTTTCTTCCTTGACAGCTTCTATTTGGCATCTCTGTATTTTCTTGTGCAAATCTGGGGTTAAACTTATTTTCATTGCCACTGCCTCGATGGTTCCACTTCTTTCTTTACGGCTCAGAACGTCGGCTACAACATTAGCCTTTCCTGGGTGATACAAAATTTTGCAATCATAATCATTAACAAGTTCAATCCATCGACGCTGCCTCATATTTAATTCCTTCTGGTTGAACAAGTGTTGCAGACTCTTATGATCAGTATAGATTTGGCACTTCATTCCTAAACGATAATGTCTCCAAATATTTAAAGCAAAAACCACAGCCGCCAATTCTATATCGTGTGTCGGATAGTGTTTTTCATGATCTTTTAATTGTCGAGATGCATATGATATGACTTTCCCTTTTCACATCAAGGTACAGCCTAAACCCAACTTTGATGCATCACTATATACCACAAAGTCTTCAATTTCATCGGGTAAAGATAGTATCGGAGCACTGCATAGGTGGTCTTTTAATAATTGAAAGGCTTTCTGCTGTTCTTCTTCCTACTGAAAATTTGACATTCTTTCGAGTTAATTTCATCAAAGGCACAACTATTTTAGAGAAATCTTGAATAAATTTGCGGTAGTAGCCTGCCAATCCCAAGAAACTTCGAACTTCAGATGGTGTTTTCGGTGCCTCCCATTTTGCAACGACTTCAATTTTTGCTGGATCTACCTTTACTCCATCCTTAGATATAACATGCCCCAGAAACTGGACTTCTCTTAGCCAAATTTCACACTTTGATAGTTTAGCATAAAACTTTTCTCTTTTTAGAAGTTCAAGGATCAATCGAAGATGTTTTGCATGCTCTTCTTGGGTTTTGGAGTATATAAGAATATCATCGATAAATATAATGAGAAATTTATCGAGGTATTCTCTACATATTCGATTCATCAGATCCATGAAAGCTGCAGGTGCGTTAGTCAAACCAAATGGCATAGCCAAGAATTCATGGTGCCCGTACCTGGTTCGGAATGCTGTTTTTGCTATATCATCTTCTTTGACTTTCAACTGATGGTATCCTGATCGCAAATCAATCTTTGAGAAGTAACTGACTCCTACCAGTTGATCAAACAAATCATCGATCCTGCGCAATGGATATTTGTTCTTCATGGTCAGTTTGTTTAACTCTCGATAATCGATACACATACGCATAGTGCCATCTTTATTTTTCACAAACAGAACTGGAGTTCCCCATGGTGAAGTACTTGGCCTGATAAATCTCTTGTTTGACAAATCCTTTAATTGCGTAACCAATTCTTTTAATTCTGATGGAGCTAATCTGTACTGTGCTTTTGCTACAAGTGCTGCTCCAGGTATAAAATCAATCCCAAATTCAATAACTCTATCTGGAGGTAGCCCTGACAAGTCTTCTGGAAAGACTTCAGGATATTCACTGACAACCGGAATTAATTCTTGCTTACTCTTTTCTTTCTTGGCATCAATTATGTAAGCTAAAAATCCTTGGCATTTCTTTTGGATATATTTTTTGGCTTTCATCACAGATAGCAAACTGGTACGATGATCCTAATGATCACCATAAATTACGACTGTCCCTCTGTCAGGTAACATAATTCTAATCATCTTTTCATCGCAAACGATGCTGGCCTTATTTTCTGCCAAACAATCCATCCCTACTACCACATCAAATTCTTTCATAGGTATGGGAAACAATCGGATGGGTAGCTCACAATCCTCAATCATGATAGTGCAGTTTTTAAACACATAACTCACAAATACTTGATTGTTAGCAGTATAAACTACTAACTTATCGTCAAGTGGCACATAATTCATATGAGCACATAAGACAAATGATGGGGATATAAACGAGAAGTTTGCACTCGAGTCAAATAACACTTTAGCATGTAAGGAGTTCACAAAAAATGTACCTGTTACTACATCGGGTGTAGCTTCTGCTTCATGTTTGGTCATTTGAAAAGATCAACCCCTCACCCCACCCATTGCTCCTCTGGCCATATTTGGTCTTCCTCGGCCTGTTGAAGTATTGCTCCCCATGGTTAATTGTGGGGCTTTCTGTAACACCCCGAAACACCACATTTGCATATAACACATATTTCATTACATAGAAATATGGTTTACATCACATGGTCCCACTAGTACAAGGATTCTTATATGTACAAAATCTACATATGAAAAATTCTAAAACAAAATCCTGTACTATCACATGTAATACAACATGTATTATCCAAAATAATCACATTTTCCCTATCCCCTTATTATCAGATCTTCAAAAGCAGATATCAGATTAGAAAAAATAATCACATTTTCCCTATCCCCTTATTATCCCTGCCCCTGCCGTTACTGCATTGCATATTTTTAAANAAAAGCAGATATCAGATTAGAAAAAATAATCACATTTTCCCTATCCCCTTATTATCCCTGCCCCTGCCGTTACTGCATTGCATATTTTTAAAACATAAAATGAGGGTTAGACTAGAAGGGTGTAACGCGCCAACCCACACATTGCATGTAATACATATTTCATACAACGAAATACATAATATCATTCCATTCGGGTCCCTTAGTACAAGAATCTAACATGACCAATTACAAGGTTCAAAAATTCAAAATACATTTCTTGTACTAATCAATCAAAACTGTACTGCAAAGACAGATCTTCATGCAGAAATGCATATAGGAAAATATTACACCTTTCCCTTTCCCTTACCATCTGTACCTCCTGCAACACATAGTTAAAATCACAAAACGAGGGTTAAACCGAAAGGTCTAGTGAGATACCCTATTTATGTTATTGCAGGGTGAAAATCACCAAAACCTTTAAGGAAAATATCATTTCATATATATAACAAATATATGAATAAATAGAAACGTAATACCAGATCTTTTCCATTATCAAGCAAAGCGTTCTGCTTATTCAATTCTCAAAACTCTGAACCAATCAGGTTCCATATAATGCTACTTTTAAACCTTTTCTTAACCAAACAAGGTTATTTAAGCTTTAGGCCAAACTTGACATTTTCTTTTCAATAACATCCAAACTATACTTTCCAATAAGAACCTTGATCCTAAATCTTTAAGTCACAAAGAAATAAAGACTCC
>NC_037532.1:18274221-18275645 GCF_001531365.2 Cynara cardunculus var. scolymus
TCCGGACAACAAATCGTCCACCCTTTGTCCGATTTAAAACAATCCGGACAACAAATCGTCCACCCTTTGTCCGATTTAAAACAATCCGGACAACACATCATCCACCCTTTGACCGATTAAAACAATCCGGTCAAACCTTATTCGGTTTAATATCCGGATAAACACTTAGAGCACAAGATTGATTTCTATCCAAATTTAAACAAAGTTCATATGAAACCAGTAATAATTTTATGCAAAAGAGTTTAGAAATTACTCACCTTATCAAGCTTTTGAAACCAAATACTTGAAATCAGCTTGAATCACCAGACAGGAATTAATCCGATCAACTCTCTTCTCTTTGAAAATAACACAATTTTGCCAAAGCCAGAGAGAAAATATGGAGGCTCAACCTCCCTTTTTATACTTTCCAAATCAGGAAAGTCGGCTAACAGCCCCCTTTCCACAAAATCTTTCATGCACATGCATGTATCCATACATAACATGCACACATATAATATGCATGTGTGTATAATCACACACACACACACACACACACACACATATATATATATATATATATATATATTTCTGCATATGCACATAATCTCATACACGTATCCACATTATGCACATAATTTTCACATACCAGCATGACTAAACGTATCAATTTATCATGCTATCATGTAATCATTTAATCAGATAATCACATATTATTTACCTTAGGTGATGACCAGAATCCGGTTATCACATTATCCACCCCTCAAAAGAATTCCATCCCGGAATTCCTTTAATAAAAAAGCCATGGGTATTCTGATCGCATCTTTGATTCCAATTCCCATGTTGCTTCTGGTACTTTGTTAAACTTCCACTGAATTTTAACTAGACTTATTTCTTTGTTTCTCAACATCCTGATCTTTCTGTCGATTACAGCTTCTGGTGTTTCCACAAAACTTAACTTACTATCTAGTTGAATTTCTTGTAACGGTACAGCTAGGTTCGGATCAGCCAAACATTTCCGCATATTCGACACATGTAAAGTGTTGTGAATCAGACTCAGCTCTTCTGGCAGCTCTAACTGATATGCTACTGGSCCAATTCGCTTACATATTCTGAACGGTCCCACATAACTTCCCTTTCTTTCCAAATCTGACGACACCCTTCCATGGCGATACTTTTAACATCACAAAATCACCTATACTAAATTCAATTGGCTTTCGATGATTATCTGCATAACTTTTCTGGCGATCTTGTGCTGTTTTAATTCTTTCATGGATTTGTTCGATCTTTTCAGAAGTTTCTTGAACAATTTCAGGACCCGTTAACTATTTTTCACCCACTTCATTCCAACATAACGGCGTTCGACATTTACGTCCATACAACACTTCATATGGTGCCGCTTGGATACTGGAATGATAACTATTGTTATATGCAAACTCTATTAATGG
>NC_037532.1:18277675-18281362 GCF_001531365.2 Cynara cardunculus var. scolymus
TCGTATAGACCCATCCTTTTTCTTAATGAATAAGACCGAAGCACCCCAGGGCAAAGTGCTAGGCCTAATAAATCCCTTATCGGTTAAATCTTTCAACTGTGCCACCAATTCTCTCAATTCAGATGGAGCTAAATGGTATGGTGCTTTTGCTACTGGTGCAGCTCCTGGTACAAGATCGATTTGGAATTCAATGACTCTATTTGGTGGTAATCCAGATAAGTCTTCTAGAAAGACTTCTAGATATTCACTAACAATCGGAATCGATTCCTCTTTTCTCTTCTCTTTCTTTAAATCAATTGCATATGCTAAACATCCTTGGCACTTCTTTCGAATACTTTTCTGGGCTTTCATTACTGACAAAATACTGGTATGATGATTTTGACGATCACCATAAATAACAACTGTTCTTTGGTCTGGCAGAATAATCCTGATTATTTTCTGATTACAAACAATACTAGCTTGATACTTTGCCAACCAGTCCATACCCACTACTACGTCAAATTCTTTCATTGGCATGGGAAATAATCGGATCGGAAATTCACAGTCTTCAATAACAATAATACAATTATTGAACACACTAGTAACAGTCTCCTGACTATTAGCAGTATCAACTACTAATTTAACATTAAGTAGCACAGAATTCAAACATGCAGTTTGAGCAAACAATGGTGATACAAACGAAAAGTTTGCACCCGAGTCAAATAACACCTTAGCACGTATTGAATTCAGGAGGAATGTACCTGTTACTACATCCGGTGATGCTTCTGCCTCGTTCTTAGTCATTCGGAAGGATCGTCTCTGCGCCCCTCCTTGCCCTCCTCTGTTTACAGTAGGCCTTCCCCGAGTACCCGACGCGTTACTCCCCATTGTTAACTGTGGAGTTCTTAACAAGGGACAATTTGGTCGAATATGATCCAGATAATTGCAATTAAAACACCTTCGGTTAGCTGGGCAATTTCTCGACAAATGACCTGCCTCACCGCACTTATAACATTTCCTTGGGTCCATCTTGCATTCTCCCTGATGAACCTGTCGGCATTGTGAGCAGACTTTTTCACTAATCTTCTATTCAGATCTGTTATCATATCTAACAGTTTTCGGCCCTCGAAAAGATGAAGGTCCCTCCCATTTTCTTTTCTCCACAACCTTTTCTTCTGATTGTCTATTCTTATTTCGTTCGGTCACCTCAACTGCATCTACCGTTAATGAAAAGGTATTGGGGTTCATAGCAATAACAAACTCTCTGATTGAGGGTTTTAAACCCCAAATATACCTTTCTATCTTTCTAGATTCAGTCGAAACATAATGTTCAGCAAAGCAAGAGTATTCAATGAACCTTTCAGTATACTCCCGAACTGTTCCATTTCCTTGTTCTAATTTCAGGAAATCTTCCTCCATTTGTCTTACTGCCGTTTTAGGACAAAAATTGATTCTTGAATCGATCCACGAATTCTATCCAAGACAAAGTCTGTAAAACATCCGTTTTGGTAGATGATTCAACTTCCCACCAGAATAAAGCATTTGATTTCAATACAGAAACAACAAATCGAACTTTATCTGTTTCCGGACAACGGATGGTGTTGAACACAGATTCCATCTCCTTAATCCAGCACATAGCTTTTACTGGATCTCTCTCCCCAGAAAAGGTTGGTGGTTTGCATGCTAAACACATCTTATTATCTCCTTCTTTACTCTTTATGTTTCCATTCTAGCCGGTATTCCCATAATAGATGTCAGAGTTTCTCGTAATTTCCCCATTTCCTCTGCCAACATATCTCTGGTTATATATTATGGGTATGGCACTGACCTTTCTTGAACATTCCTAGAGTAGGATTCTTCGTGTTCAGAATGTATTTCAGTTTGACCCCTTCCCTGAGACTGACTTCTTCCTCTGCCTCGTCCCCTTGGTCTTCCCCGACCTCTATTTCCAGACATGCTAGTCGGTAGATTTATGGGTGTTTTTTCCCTTTCCTCAGATTCAGGACGAGCCACTCTTTCAGATCTTCTAGTTCGGCTAGACATCTGCAAGGTTTAGTGTTAATAATCACATATTCATATTCCCAAATATAATGAAGTATTCAAGTTCAGATGTGTACCTGCAAATTCATAATTACACTGGCCAGATGTAATTAAAATTTACCTTACACACTGTTCTTTCAATCCATCATATTTATTTCCAATGGAACTAACTATGTCCGGGATCCTTAACATGCAATAAAACAATTTAAGTCTAGGTATCATGCTGTTGAATACCTAAATCCCTTAAACTCAGGCTCTGATACCATTCTGTAACGCCCCAACCCACACATTGCATGTAATACATATTTCATATTAATATCATTCCATTCGGGTCCCTTAGTACAAGAATCTAACATGACCAATTACAAGGTTCAAATATTCAAAATACATTTCTTGTACTAATCAATCAAAACTGTACAGCAAAGACAGATCTTCATGCATAAATGCATATAGGAAAATATTACACCTTCCCCTTTCCCTTACCATCTGTACCTCATGCAACACATAGTTAAAATCACAAAACGAGGGTTAGACCGAAAGGTCTAGTGAGATACCCTATTTATGTTATTGCAGGGTGAAAATCACCAAAACCTTTAAGGAAAATATCATTTCATATATATAACAAATATATGAATAAATAGAAACGTTATACCAGATCTTTTCCATTATCAAGCAAAGCGTTCTGCTTATTCAATTCTCAAAACTCTGAACCAATCAGGTTCCACATAATGCTACTTTTAAACCTTTTCTTAACCAAACAAGGTTATTTAAGCTTCATGCCAAACCTGACATTTTCTCCTCAATAACATCCAAACTATAATTTCCAATAAAAACCTTGATCCTAAATCTTTAAGTCACAAATAAATAAAGACTCCGGACCACGATAATCTTAAAGGTTATAATAGAATGAGTTATATCATACAACACACATACAATTGCCACCCTTATATCCAAAGGTACACCTCTCCTTGATATGCCACCCTTATCCCATGGTACACTTCTCCTTGATATGCCAACCTTATCCCATGGTACACCTCTCCTTGATATGCCACCCTTATTTCCTCATCAAAATATTTCACAAAATAATTTCAAATAAACCGCCGTCATTGAAATTATTATTAAAACAAAATCATTTATTTCAAAACATCCATTGTATGATAAAATAATATTTCTTATTGAAAACACAACATTACATCAAATCCGGTCAATCTTGACTTAGCCGGACTTCAAATCCGATCAACTATCCGGACAACACATCGTCCACCCTTTGACCGATTAAAACAATCCGGTCAAACCTTATCCGGTTTAATATCCGGATAAACACTTAGAGCACAAGATTGATTTCTATCCAAATTTAAACAAAATTCGTATGAAACCAGTAATAATTTTATGCAAAAGAGTTTAGAAATTACTCACCGTATCAAGCTTTTGAAACCAAATACTTGAAATCAGCTTGAATCACCAGACAAGAATTAATCCGATCAACTCTCTTCTCTTTGAAAATAACACAATTTTGCCAAAGCCAGAGAGAAAATATGGAGGCTCAACCTCCTTTTTTATACTTTGCAAATCAGGAAAGTCGGCTAACAGCCCCCTTTCCACAAAATCTGTTGGACCGATACTAGGGAACCGCCCACATGATATTGTCCGCTTTGGGCTGCCCCTCCC
>NC_037532.1:18281782-18320188 GCF_001531365.2 Cynara cardunculus var. scolymus
GTTTAAGAATCGCGGATTTGACCGGCTCGAGGGAACGATGAGGCGGAAGTCCCATGTATCCATACATAACATGCACACATATAATATGCATGTGTGTATAATCACACACACACACACACACATATATATATATATACATTTATTTCTGCATATGCACATAATCTCATACATGTATCCACATTATGCACATAATTTTCACATACCAGCATGACAAAACGTATCAATTTATCATGCTATCATGTAATCATTTAATCAGATAATCACATATTATTTACCTTAGGTGATGACCAAAATCCGGTTATCACAAAGGGTCTAGTGAGTAAATCCCTTCTTAGCAAATGCAGGGTGATAAAACACCAAAATATAATAAAAATATCCTTGCTCAGATATATTTGCAATTCAATCAGACAATGCAGTTTTCAATGATACGAATAACATGATAAACTTAACAACATCAATTCCTATTATTAAAATGCATCTATTTAAAGATTCAATATTCCCAACATAAAATATTATAACCATAGTCTCTTTGATTCAACAGACTATTCTATTGAAAATATTAATGGAAAGATTTAAGGTCATACTTTTCCTTTATGACAAACCATTTTTCCCTTCTCAATAACATCTAAATTATTATTTCTAATAGGAATAATATCTCTAATTCATCAGGTCACAAAGAAATAATGACTCAAAGTTATTAAATCCAATTAGTAACAATAATAAGAGTTATAATAATATCCACATATGACAATGCCTCCCTTATTCCATGTACACCTCTCCTTGATATGCCACCCTTGTTCCTCCATTCAAAACAGGGCTACCTATCAGAACAGAAAAAAGTCACCACATCTGTAAGTACCCATTCCTAGTTCGAAGTCAGAATAGACAAAAGTCACCACGTCTGGGGGAACTACTTCTTAAAATAAGTTTCATACCAAAACAGACTTATGTCACCACGCTTGGTAGAAACGTTCACAAAATCCAATTCCATACCAAAACAGACATACGTTACCACGCTTGGTAGGAATGTTTTCCAAAATATAGTTTCATACAAAAACAGACTTACGTCACCACGCTTGGTAGAAACATATCTTTTTATTTTAAAAATGATATAAAATACCCCTTTTTATAAATCCATAATTAAACCCAGTAATGGACATTATAAAAATAACTAAAATGCTCAATACTTGAAAATTATCAAATAAATCACCCGGATAAGTTATCCGGATAAACAATCTGGACAACAGTTGGCCTTTTGTTCGATGAACAAATCCGGATAACACTTGGCCGATTTACAAATCCGGTCAACCTCAGCCCTCGTCCTATATACTAATCCAGACAACCCTTGGGCGATTTATAAATAATCCGCACAACCCTTGGTCGTATTCATACTTCTTCGTTCAAAACCTTTACCCGGTTTACATAATCAAAATTCTCATTAACTCCCTAAATCGCACAACACTTAAGCGATTTAAAGTTAAATCGAACAACACGTGTCCGATTTAGAAACAATCCAGACAATACAATGTCCGTTTAAGGTAATCCGGTCACCCTTCAACCGGTTTAAACCCAAATYGCACAAAACTAAATTTCAAGGATAAAGCATAGTTCTTTCAAGATCAATAACTAAACTTTTGAAAGAAATTTGTAGAAAATACTCACCTTTAAGACAAAACTCAGATTTTTGAAGGAGAAAAAGACAATCAAATTGTTCTCTGGATAACTTGACTCTGAATCTCCCAAAGTTTTCAAATGAGGCAAGAAACCTTGCCTTATGCCCACAACCTAATATTTATACTTTCCTTTTTTAGGAAAGTTGGCCAACCAGGCCTGCATCCAAATGCATGCATACCAATAAAACCAGACATACAAACACATAAACTCATGCACACACACATGCACATTATCATTGTGCATATACAACATATATATATATATATATCCACATATTATGCATATATCCCTATGCATAAAATACACATACTTACGCAATTAACCCATGTAAGCATGTATCCACATAAACAATTAATTCACATAATAAATACCTTGGGTGATAACCAAAACCCGGTTATCACATTACCCACCCCTTCAAAAGAATTTCGTCCCAGAATTCCTTTAATCAAAGAGCCATGGATAATATGCTTTCATTTCTGATTCCAATTCCCAAGTTGCCTTTGGTCCTTTGTGAAACTTCAACTGTACTTTAACCAGACTGATTTCTTTGTTTTTTTACACCCTGATCTTTCAATCAATCACGGCTTCTGTTGTTTCCACAAAGTTCAGTTTACTGTCCAGCTTGATGTCTGGTAACGGTACAGATGTCTGGTAACGGTACAGCGAAACTCGGATCATCTAAACATTTCCGCAAATTTGATACATGGAAAGTGTTGTGAATCATACTAAGTTCTTCTGGTAGCTCTAACTGATAAGCCACTGGTCCAACTCGTTTACATATTCTGAATGGCCTGATATACCTCAGACTAAGCTTACCCTTCTTTCCAAATCTGATAACACCTGTCCACGGTGAAACTTTCAACATCACAAGATCTCCAACACAAAACTCAATCGGCTTCCGACGATTAGACCCCATAAGTCTTATGTGTGGAAGTAATGAAGACAAACAAGTGATGAAGAACCAGAAGGCCGATGGAAGACTTCAAGGCAAAACAACCAAGTTTGAAGAACAACCAGAGGGTCGATGAACTGACCAGAGATGTGATGGAAAGAGCATCTTCATAGCCCCTCTAGGTACCAACACTTGGAGTTTTCCACACTAGTTCAACCAGAAGCATGCGATGAAGATATGAAGATAAGGTTGAACTAATGCCTCATGGAAGACAACTGGATATGACTAATCAACAGTTGGATTCTACAAAGTTTCTCTTGTTTTATTGACTATCCATGTTTAGATAAACTTTATCTGTTCTTAGAAGATTAGCTAAATAGTCTCACTAGATAGTTATCTTCTTAGCTAGATTACTAGTATAAATAGGTGGTTAGGCCTATTGTAATCTTAGACTCTTTTACGTTTTTCTCAATCATTAAAATAAAGTGAAACCTTTGACACTCAAGTATATTCTTTGAATGTTCATCAATTGTTCTTGAGTGTTCATCATTTTATTTTTTTCAAACTATATAATTAGGTTATTCTTAACATAATTATTAGTGTTATTGAGAGATCTGCGATCAACAATTGGTATCAGAGCCAATTGATTGTTCTACCAATCAAAACGATCATTAAAATCTCTCAATCTCTCCTTTTTCATTCTTAAAATTCATAAAAGATCTTCTCTAAAAACGTAAGTTCTCTTCCAAATCTTAAATGGCCAACTAGAATTCCGTTTACAGTGTTGGTTCCCTCACCAAACCTCTAACTCTTCAAAGGGAAGAGTACCCACAATGGAGGATACAGGTGGTAAACTTTTTGGAAGGGATGGACATAAATCTTCTGCGATCTGTCATGGAGGGTCCCTACATTCTACAGACTCTTGTTCCAAGAGTCCTAGGAACAAACACCACAGCAGAAATTCCTACCTATTACATGCCCAAGGATGAGAAGAATTGGGATGAAGACGATATAGAGCGCGTGGAGGCTGACAAGAAGGCGAAGAGACTAATCATCATGGCCATTCCCAATGAAATCTTCCAATCCCTCGATGCATGCTTCACAGCAAAGGAATTATGGGATGAGCTGGCTAGCCAATTAGAAGGAGGAGCAAAAACGAAGACAAATCAGAGAGCTCAATGTCTTAACGAGTATACGAACTTCAAGGCTCTTCTTGATGAACCAATTCAGAAGACGTACGATCGTTTCAAAACATTGATTATTCAATATCGTTGAAACGATATCTCCAGGAAAAAGGAAGAAAATAATGTTTTATTCCTTAAAAGTCTCAGCGATGAATGGACACAGCTGTCAATGTCCCTTCAAGCAAATCAGGACTTAGACGGCTGGTCACTTCATGACGTATACGGAACGCTTGCTGTAGAAGAGAAAGATATCATGAAGAAGAAAGTGTCCATCGGTGGACCCTCTTGCTGCTGAAGAAAAGGATGTTTCAAGGACCTCCACCAGAGATCACAAGAAGAAAGGAAAGAGAGAACTTGTAGTAGAATCAGAATCTGAGGACTAGACATCCGAAACAGATGATGATATCAAAGCCTTTGCTAAATATCTGGCCTTGATTACAAAACAGTTCCAGAAGAAGTTCATCAAAAAGCCCTATGAACGAAGAGACTTCAAAAGGGAGAAATACCAACCATCCAATAAAAAGAGGCCATCAAAATTTTATCAGAGGGAAGAAAAAAGAGATGGAAGAGAAGATAGAGAAGATAGAAGAGAAGATAGAAGAGAGGAAAAGAAAAAAGACAGAGACGGAAGGAAAAATGACCTTCGCTGCTTTAGGTGCGAGAAAATCGGTCATTTTTCCAAAGAGTGCAGAGGACGACTGGTAAAGGATGCTGATTACTACAAGAATAAATATAAATACAATCCAAGAGAGCGAAGCCTGATGGCTGAAAAAGAAAATTGGGTGTCTGATTCTTCATCCGATGAAGAAGATAAAGCACTCATCTGTCTGATGGCCACGTCCAATGCAGAATCCACCTATGACTTTGATGATCAGGTATGTGAGTCTACTTTCGATGAAACCAACTCTGCTCCATTTGAGCTAGAGTTAAGGGTAATAAAACTTTCAGAGGACTTCTTGAAACTAAAAAAATTAAATTTTGAAAAATCTGAAAGACTTAAAGCTAAAAAAGAAGTCAGTTTCTACAAAAGAGAGACTGATCTTCTAACCGAAGAAAAAGCCAAACTCGTTAAGAAAAATACTCGCATCGCCACCCTTGAAAAATCAGAGAAAGAAAAACTTCTGGAATTAAACAAGCGAATAACCAAAGACTTAGAAAAGAAAGCAAAGGCCTTAAAAGAATCCGAGGCAGAGAGACTTAACTCAGTAGCTCTCAAAGATTTCTTTCAAAAAGAAAGGGATATTCTTCACCAGATGTTTCAAACGAATGAACTTCTAATGAAGAAATACAGGGATGCCCAAAATGTGTACAAAAAGTTAAACGATCAAACGGACACTCAAGGGATTAGATCAATGAATTGGACTCTTTCATCGAAACAAAGAAATCCACCCTTGAATCCACTTTCAAACTTGGATGCATTCAAAAACCTGACTTTTTCCCAAAACCTAAAGCAAATTTTTAAAGAGTTAAAATCGATGGAAAAACTGTCGTTTTAAGACAGGATTTTGAAAACGTGGAGTACGAGAGAAGTACATGTAAGAAATCTGATGAAAGGAACAACGCCTCCAAATCAGAGACCGATGAAAACCCTATGGTTAAATCAAAGTCTCTAATTGTCAATCCCACTTCATCAGCAAGTACTGTTGATGAAAAGGAGAATCTTAGTAAGGAACCGTCAGCTGATGAATTGATGAACCATCCAAGTAACATTGGAAGTTCGTCTACATCAGAAACGATGGAACCCCATATCACTCTGAAGCATCAACCTCTGAACCCACACCTCCCATAAGCATCCATGATAATCTTGATTTCGAGAAATCAGCGAGAGACTTTCTTGATTCTGAATCTGAAGAAGAGATAGTCTGTGAATCACCAAAGATCATTGAGGATAAGAAGCCTCAAAACTTCAAACCCTCAATGAAATCTGATGTTCCACCATCGATGAAATCTTCAGACAAATGAAAGGGAAAACTGAGCAATATCAAATCTGCTAACGATAACTCACAAGGCCCGAGTACATCTTCTAAGTTCATTAAGTTTACTCGTGAGCAAAAACAGAAGTGGCCTGCCTCTGAGAACTCTAACCACCACTTTTCCTCTCATTCAGCTGAAGAAAAGCAGTCCTTCCTCAGAAGTAAAAAAGTAAAGATCAAGACCTCAACAAATAAAAAATCTAAACTAGATAGGAAGTTTGTAAAAACAACCGATGCTAGGACATGATTTTCATCCCTTGCATTTACTTCTTCACTTTTATCGAATAAAAAGAACATTAGACATTCATATCCAAAAAATCATAATTGTCAATGTTTAGCTCTTTTACAAAACCTGAGGAACCACATGTTGACACATCACTGCATATTCTCCAGACACGTCTATCGCTATAAAGTAAAAACCAATGAAAATGTGAAAAAGCCCAAGTCTAAGGGCAAGGGAAATGCATACAAACCCAAGCCTGCAAAGGCTAAGGGTGATGAAAAGAGAGAGGTGTCTCCCACTAACAAACCTGGACCCATTATGAAATGGGTACCTAAAACCCCTTAATTTGTCTTGCAGGACCAGCATGTGCAACCAAGGTATATGGATTCAGATTGCTCTAGGCACATGACTGGTGACAAAAGTCAGCTGTCCTCCTTCTTCGAGAAATCTGGAGGCTCTGTCACTTTTGGAGACAACAACAAGGGTACCATCAAGGGATACAACTCTCTCATAAAAGGAAACATCTCTATCAGGAAAGTGGCTTATGTTGAAGGCTTGAAGCACAACTTACTAAGCATAAGCCAGTTCTATGACAAGGGTTTTGAAGTCAGATTCCGCAAGGGTTTCTGCATCATAGAAACACAGCCCGACCAAACCATCATCAAGGCAAAGGGGGAAGGAAATCTCCATCTTCTGGACTTTCAATCCTTTGTGGGACAAGATACCCTTTGCCTTGTATCCCATAAGAGCAATGAAAATTGGCTATGGCATCAAAAGTTCTCACATCTCAACTTTGATGTTCTAAGAAAGCTAGCCAAATAGAAGCTCGTCAAGGGGATTCCGGATATCAATTTCGAAAAAGACCATATGTGCTCAGCCAGCGAGATGGGAAAGCTGAAACGGGCCTCTCATAAAACTAAGTTAGAAACCTCCTGCACCAAGCCCTTGGACATGATCCACATTCATCTCTGTGGGCCCATATCTACACAAAGCCTCTCTTGAAAGAAGTACATATTGGTGCTAGTTGATGAATACTCTAGATACACCTGGATTGAGTTTGTAAAGAAGAAATCAGAAGTTCCTAACCTACTCATTAAGGTGATGAAAAGGCTCCAAGTCCTGCTACAACAAAAACTTATAAAAGTTAGAAGCGACAATGGAACTGAATTAAAAAATGCCAGAATCGATGAATACCTCATCAGTGAAGGCATTTCAGAAAACTTTTCAGCAACCAGAACTCCACAACAGAATGGAGTGGTCGAGCAAAGGAACATAACCCTCGTGGAAACAGCAAGAACCATGCTTGCTTCATCGGAGTTACTCATCACCTTATGGGCTGAAGCTATTTCTACAGCCTGCTTCACCCAAAATCGGTCTATCATCAACAAGAGGCACCAGAAGACACCCTATGAGCTCATCAATTAAAGAAGACCAAATGTCAAGTATTTCCATGTCTTTGGGTGCAAATGTTTTGTACTCAATGATAGGGAATATCTGGGCAAGTTCGACAAAAAGGCAGATGAAGGGATCTTTCTGGGATATTCTCAAACCGCAAAGGCCTACAGAGTCTACATCAAAAGGACAAAGATTGTCATAGAAAGCATCAATGTGTCCTTTGATGACTCTACACCAATTACTTCTGGACACAACAGTTCAGGACTCGGACTACAACAGAGAGCCTATGATTCATCATTTGGCAAACCTAATGAATTAGAGTTAGCTCAATTATTTGAAGACATCTTCGAAGAAAAAGTGATATCTGGACATGCACCTACTGCTAAACCCACTTCCAGAACCGATGAAGAACTTGAAGTCTCCAATGCTAAAGGTACAACTCTAACTGAAACTCATGTTACTTCACCTTCTACTTCTTTTGTGTCTTCATATCAAGAACCAGAACCAGAGCCATACTCTGGAGATTATCTCTTCGAGGGAGAGCAAACATTTCCATTGGTCGATGAAGAACTGCATCCTGTTGCTCCAGAACCCCAATCGAGCACTAAGTGGACAAAAGATCCACATCACCAAATCATTGGTGATCCAACATCTAGTGTTAAGACGAGATCCACAACAGCAAATGAATGCCTCTTCGCCAACTTTCTAAGCATGATAGAACCAAAGAACATTTCTAAAGCCCTACAAGACCCAAACTGGATAGACGCGATGCAAGAAGAGCTACTTTAGTTTGAGAGAAACAAAGTATGGTCCCTCATGCCTCTACCCAAGGGGAAGACGGCCATAGGAACCAAATGGGTCTTCAGAAATAAGAAGGACGAAGATGGCATAGTCATAAGGAACAAGGCCAGGCTTGTTGCCAAGGGCTACTGCCAGGAAGAAGGGATTGACTACGATGAGACATTTTCTCCCGTCGCGAGACTTGAAGCCATCAGGATATTCCTAGCCTATGCAGCTCACAAAGGCTTTAAGGTCTATCAGATGGATGTCAAGTCTGCCTTCCTCAACGGTAAGCTTCAAGAAGAAGTATATGTGCAGCAGCCCCCTGGGTTTGAAGATCCAAAGCATCCAGAGTATGTATACTTTCTAGACAAAGCTCTCTATGGGCTGAAACAAGCACCCAGAGCCTGGTATGAAACTCTATCCACCTTTCTCATCAACAATGGATTCGAAAAAGGTACAATCGATACAACCCTCTTTCTCAAGAAGCATAAAGGTGACATACTACTTGTGCAAATATATGTGGACGCCATCATATTTGGTTCCACAAATGCAAAACATTGCAAAAAATTCTCAGAGCTAATGAAAAGTAAATTTGAGATGAGTATGATGGGAGAACTCAGTTTCTTCCTTGGTCTTCAAATAAAACGAACTTCAGAAGGGATTTTCATCAATCAATCCAAGTATGTGACTGACCTTCTGAAGAAATACTCTCTCTCAAATTCATTATCAATGAGAACACCTATGGCTACAGGAGCTAAGTTATTTGTTGATCCATCAGACAAATCTGTAGATGTAACAACCTAGAGAGGCATGATTAGATCACTCCTGTATCTAACTGCTAGTAGATAAGATATTATGTTTGCTACATGTCTTTGTGCAATGTATCAATCCAATCCTAAAGAATCTTAACTCTCTGCGGTCAAGAGGATCTTTAGATACCTTAAGGGAACCCCTTCATTGGGTCTTTGGTATCCTAAGAACTATGGATTTGATCTAATAGCCTATACAGATGCAGATCATGCAGGTTGCAAGCTTGATAGAAAGAGTACGTCTGGAAGCTATCAACTCTTGGGGGACAAGCTGGTAAGTTAGACATCCAGAAAACAAAATTGTGTCTCAACTTCTACAGCAGAAGCAGAATATGTTGTTGCTGCCAATTGTTGTTCACAAGTTCTCTGGATGAAGACTCAGCTTAAGGACTATGGCTTCCAATATTAAAAAATTCCAATCCTCTGTGACTCCAAGAGTGCAATAGCCATCTCTGCAAATCCTGTGCAGCATTCCAAGACCAAACACATCAATGTAAGGTACCACTTTCTGAAAGACAATGTTGAAAAAGGTAATATAGAGATGTACTTTGTTCCTACTGAGATTCAACTTGCTGGCATTTTTCACAAAAGCCCTTGATGAGAAAGATTTTTATTCCTTGTCAGCAAGATGGGTATGCTGAATCTCACCACTTAGAGGCAATTATTAATTTGAAACCAGAGATCCTCAATATCTCATGGTTATGCTTATAAGTAATAAATATCATTATGGCCATAAACACCAAGTACTTTAAACCAGAGCCTCTGGTTCTAAAAACTAGAGCCTCTTGTCCTTTAGAAACACTTGCTTAAATTTTGGCTAAACGTTTTCATCGCCTTTGGAACCAGAGCCCCTTTGGTCCAAAGCAGAGCCTCTGGTTGTATAGACCAGAGCCTCTGGATTCCAATTCTTTGAGACCAGAGCCTCTTTGGTCTCAAACTTGGACTTCCTCATTCGTTCATGCATGTAACCAAGTCATATTCCATCGCCTTTGGACCCAGAGACCTCTGGTCCAAAGCCAATACTTTGTGAACTTTTTCACTAAGTACATATTTCTCAACCAGAGCCTCTGGTTCTAACGACTAGAGCCTCTGTACTCAAAGTCTTTGGAACTAGAGCCCTCTGGTATCAATGGCCCATCCATTTTACACACACTTATATGCACTTAACCAAAATTTCATATTTGTTTGCATCGCCTTTGCAACCAGAGCCTCTGGTTCTAAAGACTAGAGCCTCTGGTTCTAAAGACCATAGCCTCTGGATTTGTTGTCTTTGGAACTAGAGCCCTCTGGTCTAAAAGACCCATTCATTTTCATATCCATTCACATACTTAACCACATTCCATAGAAGTTTTCATCATCATTCACAACCAGAGCCTCTGGTCATCAAATTCAACCTCCTTATCGGTTCTAGGGGGAGTTTTTAAACTCAATACAAATCCCCATGCATCATTTTGAGGGGGAGTTTTACTTTCATCATGAACAATTTTCATTGCATAAATATGCATTTTCCAACCCAGAGCCTCTGGTTCTACTATCCAGTGCCTCTGGACACCAAAAATGCTATATAAATGATGAATAAATCATTTGCATTCAACTAGTGCCCCTCTGGTCCCACATAAAGGGTTGTCCATGCTTAACCAGAGCTTCTGGTTTGTCTATCCAAGGCTCATTATTCATACAACCCAACATTCCATCGATGAACTTGTTCATCACTCTCAACCAGAGACCTCTCGTTCCCCATCCAAAGAGTCATGACCAACCAGAGCGCCTCTGCTTCCATGCCAAAAATATTTAAATCCAAAAACCCATCTTTAATTGAAAACTTCTTAAAAATTATATAAAGTTGCAGCTATTGTGACTAAAAACTATACAACATGGGTTTTTATAAGACCAAAACTTTGTAATTAGTATTTATCTTACAATTAGATTGAATTTTAAATATAAATCTATTTTTTGGATTGCTATTCAAGAGATATTATTTGGGTAATTATTTAATTATCCCAAATAATCCAAACGTCATCTTACACGCGCCTGCCATTCCAACAGCCTGTTCCCCATAAGCTCCTTCACATTACCAATCCACCCTCCACATAACGACAAATGTCCTCCAACATTAATGGCACATTACAGCCAAGACGGCCCACGATCCCCACCAAATCACCTTTTGCCAAACGTCTCCCATTATAATCATTACCTTTTTAATATATTATTTCTTCAAAACCGCTTCCCCTTCTCCACCTATAAATATCCTTCTTCCCCAACACATTTCCTCTTTACATTTCCAAAACTTTCAAGATTACCAGACGAACAAAACCTGCAACTCTCCTAGTAATGGCTTCCTCCGCCTCTCACAACTCGAACAACAATGATAGCCACGTGCAATCAACCGGCACAGACAACCGTGAACTTGTCTTCCTACCAATCAAGCCCAACAACTACGCCATAGACCTGCGCACCAACCTGTTTGAAGACATGTTTGCCATAATGATTGAATTTTTCCAAAACTGCATCCTCCAACCTGCCTTGACCTTGACCGACAATGGCGTACCTCTCAAGTACGTTCAACAGTACTGGCAGACGTGTGAATTCTTCCCCTAGAACCGTGGAATCATGGGGGACATTGATGCCCCAAATGACATGGTTTGCTTGGTAAAAATCTCTCGTGCAAAGGTCTCCAAAGTACTTTGCATCCCCACTCGCCAAGAACTCGACATTGACCAATACGCTGAGCCACCTACGAGTTCTGACATCCTCCACTTCATCAAAATGCTGGGTTACATTCATGACCGACACAACGCCTCCGACTTCAAGAGGCAGTTCTTACCCCTAATGTGGAATATGTTCTTTTCCATATTGAACAGAGCTCTCACCTGCAAACTAGGGGTTGACGGATCAGGGGAACATCAACATTATGACAATAATGTATGAACTCTTCTTCAATCTACCGTTGGACTATGCCTTCCTCATTTACAGCGAGATCCATGCAACGTTAATCAAGAAATGAAAACTCAAGGCCGCAAGAAAGCCCTTGACTTCTGTTCTCTTCCCGCGCCTCGCTCTCTTCATAAGGGACGCGATGAGGAGACACAGTCTATCGGCCGATGAACCGTACACTCCATAGTTCTTGATGAACGACCATCGCTCAACGATCTCTAAGGAAGGCTACACCACAGAGAGAACTATATCAAGGGCCATGCTCAACGTCATACCAGAGACGTTTGAGATAAGGCAGAAGTATGAACGCTCTCTACTGTCCCATGAACCGAGGGCAGCTACCCCAGAGTACCTAGAACCATCCCCTGACACTAACGAGGGAGCACAGGAGTCGTCTTTATCGGATGATGAAGATGATGATGATGAAACTCCTCGTACATCCCCCGACCCTTCACATACAAATCCCATCCTCACTTCCCAAAGGGCAACCACCACCACTACCCCTGGTGATCAAGGCCAAAGAGGTATTGAACAAGGACGGCCCAGTCCAATCCCCACCCTAGTTAGCCATCCAGAGGCCACTCTTCGGGCCTCTAGAGATGATATAGCCGATGAACCACAACTTCCATCGCCCCTCTCCCAACAGAGAGACGATGAAGATATAAGAGCCACATCTTCTCAAGGCTTGCCATAACCATTCACACACCTAGAAGCATGTGTTACTTCTGGCATTGATATTCCCATAGATCGTTCAGAGCGATCTCCCCTTCGTGCACAACCCCCTTCGATACTTGATCTAGCGAAGGGGAAACACATTTACTTCTCTTCCTCGGCCTCTGAAGCCGAAGAAGGAGAAGAAGATATCGCAGCATTGAAAAATAGCTCCTCTTTAGAGGGTTATCAAGGACTCAATGGAAGTCCTTCTATGCCTACCTTCTCACAAGGCATTGAGGGCACCTTTGAAGCTGAGGCACAACCTGCAGCATCCGTTGCTGCAGGGGTTACCCCTGTGGCTGATCTAGTCACAAAGCTTGAGTTCCAAGCCTTTGTTGACTCGATTCAGCGGTCCTAGAAAGACCTAAAATTCATCATACAAGGGATTGTCGACAACCCACCCTCCATCGATTTAACTCCCATTCAACAATACCTTGCATCCCTCGACACCCAAACCAAAGAAAATACAACCCGCCTCCAAATGCTACAACAAACCATAACCCAACACCATAACACCACATCCTCCTTTGCCACCCAACGAAACCAAATCATGATGAATTCCATCACCACCCTCACGGCCCAGGCAACTGCAACCGATGAGACAATAGCCTCCATCACCGCCCAAATAAACACCATCTCCCAAACCCTCGACACCCTCCAAGCCACCATACTCTCCCAAATTCCTCAACCTACCCCACCCCCAACAACATCCATCGATGCAACCTTAGCCTCCCTCTCCACCTAAATGGCCACCATCCAAACCACCCTAACCTCACTCTCAGCCATTATAATAGCCCGAATACCCCAACCACCTCCTCCTCCACCTCCCTCTGCAGTACCATCCTTTGATGAAGCCCTCTCTTCCTTCGCTGCAGAGTTGAAAGACATAATAGCCAACCTTCTCATCCCACCACCCACATCTGCCTCCACCTCTGTACCTCCTCCCATTTCTTCATCAACCACGAACTTTGCCATCAGAGCCAACCTAAGGGCTCTATCAAAGGCACTTATCTCACCTTTCAATGAGATAAGTGTGAAGTTCATCCATCGAGCCTCACTGCCAACTAAGGCTCTCTCCCAGAGCATTGTCGAACAACAGGCTCACACCAACTCTCTCCATCACTCGATATTGGAGAGTCACAGAGAGAAGTCCCTGAAGGCGTATCTTGCGTCCTTCAAGAACGAGAAAAGGAAGAAAAGGAGCAGAGCATCGTGCTCCACCAGCCGCCCGGAGAAGAGGCGAAGGTATGAGGATCCTGACCAAGATGATCATGGTCTTGGTCCTCATAAGGGGGAGAACCCGGCTACCACTGCTCAACCTATGGAGTCCGCTACACCACCACCATCACCTCAAACACAAAACCAACCACCTCCATCAAACCAAGGAACCTAAGCGAGGGAACCAGAGGCTCAGCCCTCTGAAGATGTACACAATGTACATGTTCCCTTCGCCACCAACCAAGAACCCATCGAGCTAAGTTCATCATCTGATAAGAACAATCCGCCTCTTAAACAGAAACCAACCTACCCTTCACTCCATCACCAACCCCCAACCTACCCTTAACTCCTTCACCAACCCCATGCATCACAGAACCCTTCACCACAATACCCATACAACCAGAACCCACAATCATCTAACTTTTCTGACCCTAACAACCTCAAACCCAAACAGAACCCCATGAACCAGAAACCACCCATCCTGAGCCCAATAAACTAGAACTACCCCAATCCGAGCCAACCCAACAAGAAACCATTCTATCACCACCCCAAACACAACCCTTATCCCAAACACAACCCACAACCCAACCAATCCAGGTGCAAGCGAATGTTGCCTCTTCATCGAGGCATCCTCCTCAAGGGGTCGTTGATGAAATCATTGCCAACATGGAGTCGCTAAGAAGACGTCCAGAGGTGCCGCCAAGGGAGCCAGTGATGATGGAAAACATCCATCAATATTTATAACATGATCGCGATGAAGGTTTAATTCTCAATCCTCCAATGCTTTCACCAGAGTCAATGAACCACCTACGCCACAGGTTTGTAAGCCAGACTACCCAACCACCACAGGCTGTCTTTTCAAATGATGGAATAAGGCTGGTCATGGACATCAAGATGAGGACCTTCGCAAACAGAGCCATCAAGTATATCGAGTAGACTGTGGAGCGAGCCCATGGTCAAGTCAGCATCTTCAATGACAATGACTTGATCAATCTCAATCCATATGACTTGATTAAACCTTATGCATATACGATTCAGCAACAGGATCAAGGCATACGATTTGGGATGGCAAAGAGAGCGATCGTTCAAACAATGGAAACTTGGTGAAGCATAGAGCCAAGAGCGATTTTCAAATTGCTATTCAACTTGGCATCAACAGACTTTCCTGCACTCCACCCAATGAAGACTTCTCTGGCCTGCAGGTAAAGAGATCTGCCTCTGTACTAACTCAACCAGAACTGGGTCTGGTATTTAAAAATGAGTTTGGGACGAAGAAAATTTTTAGACTAACTGAAGCCTTCAAGTACTCAACATCAACACTTGAAGGGTTTCAGAAGGTCATCAGAGACAGACTAGGCAGATCTCATGTGCCGATGGGAGAGGGTCAAAGACTAATTCATGAGATCTCAACAGTCATTACAGAGGACTGGTAATGCGCTTTTGGGAAATATCACAAGGGAGACCATGAATGTAGTTTTACTTATGCTTTGAATTGTAATATATTTTGTTTCATTATTGTAAGAATTCATCATGTTTGTTCGTTCATTACTTAGGGGGAGATTGTTAGACCCCATAAATCTTATGTGTGGAAGTAATGAAGACAAACAAGTGATGAAGAACCAGAAGGCCGATGGAAGACTTCAAGGCAAAACAACTAAGTCTAAAGAACAACCAGAGGGTCGATGAACTGACCAGAGATGCGATGGAAAGAGCATCTTCATAGCCCCTCTAGGTACCAACACTTGGAGTTTTCCACACTAGTTCAACCAGAGGCATGCGATGAAGATATGAAGATAAGGTTGAACTAATGCCCCATGGAAGACAGCTGGATATGACTAATCAACAGTTGGATTCTACAAAGTTTATCTTGTTTTATTGATTATCCATGTTTAGATAAGCTTTATTTGTTCTTAGAAGATTAGCTAAATAGTCTCACTAGATAGTTATCTTCTTAGCTAGATTACTAGTATAAATAGGTGGTTAGGCCTATTGTAATCTTANAGATTAGCTAAATAGTCTCACTAGATAGTTATCTTCTTAGCTAGATTACTAGTATAAATAGGTGGTTAGGCCTATTGTAATCTTAGACTCTTTTATGTTTTTCACAATCATTGAAATAAAGTGAAACCTTTGACACTCAAGTATATTCTTTGAATGTTCATCAATTGTTCTTGAGTGTTCATCATTTTATTTATTCAAACTCTATAATTAGGTTATTCTTAACTTAATTATTAGTGTTGTTGAGAGATCTGGGATCAACATGTTCTAACTCTTTCACATATCTGTTCAATCTTTTCTAAAGTTTCTTGAACAATTTCAGGACCTGTCAACTGTCTTTCACCTACCTCGTTCCAACACAACGATGTTCGACATTTACGTCCATACAATACTTCATATGGTGTCGCTTGGACGCTGGAATGGTAACTGTTATTGTATGCAAACTCTATTAACGGCAAATGATCTTCCTATGATCCCCCGAAGTCAATGACATAACTTCTCAACATAACTTCGAGAGTCTGGATAGTTCTTTCACTTTGTCTGTCAGTTTACGGATAATAGGCTGTGCTTAGTCGAATTTTAGACCCCAGATCTTTTTGCAAACTCTCCCAAAACCTTGATGTAAAGTGGCTATCTCTATCGGATATAATAGATAATGGAACATTGTGCCTGGTTACAATCTCTTTAATATAAATCTGTGCCAGCTTTTAGAAAATGCGCAGATTTAGACAGGCGGTCCACAATTACACAGATTACGTCATACCCCTTTGGAGTTCGAGGTAACTTCATAACGAAATCCATTGTAATGTGATCCCATTTTCACACAGGAATCTCCAAAGATTGAAGACTTTCATATGGCTTTTGATGTTCAATCGTTACCTGTAGACACGTTAAACATTGTTCCACATATCTTGCTATATCTTTCTTCAATCCAGGCCACCAATAAAAAGATTTCAGATCTCGATACATCTTATTGGTACCTGGATGAACAAAATAACGGGATTTATGGCTTTCGTTCAAAATAGATTTCCGAATATCCCCAAAGTTTGGTACCCAAATTCGCCCTTGAAAACACATAATTCCTTTGTCATTTGGTTCCACGGTTGAAATCATCTTACCCATCCTTTCTGATTTGACAAAATCTTCCTTCATAACTTCTTTCTGACATCTCAGAATCTCTTTATGGATATTAGGGACTAAACTTATTCTCATTGCTACAGTTTTAATAGTCCCACTCATTTCTTTTCTACTCAAAGCGTCAGCTACCACGTTGACTTTCCTTGGGTGGTAAAAGATTTCACAATCATAATCATTAACAAGTTTAATCCACCGACGCTATCGCATGTTTAAATCTTTCTGGCTGAACAGATGCTGTAAACTTTTATGATTTGTATAAATCTGGCACTTTGTTCCCAGAAGATAATGTCTCCATATTTTTAAGGCAAACACCACCGCGGCCAACTCCATATCATGGGTCGGATATTACTTCTCATGATCTTTCAATTGCCTTGACACATAAGAAATCACCTTTCCTCTTTGCATCAAAACACATCCCAATCCTAGTTTCCAGGCGTCACTGTATACTACAAAATCTTCTGATCCATCTGGTAGGATTAATACTGGCGCACGGCAGAGGTGATCCTTTAACAATTGGAAGACTGTTTGATGTTCTTTCTCGCATTGGAATTTGACATTTTTCTGAGTCAATTTGGTTAATGGCACGACTATCTTAGAAAAGTCATGAATGAACTTACGATAATAGCCTGCCAATCCAAAAAAGCTTCGGACTTCAGAAGGAGTCTTTGGAGCTTCCCATTTTTCAACTACTTCTATTTTGGCTGGATCTACCTTCACCCCAGCTTATAAGATAACGTGGCCCAAGAATTGGACTTCTTTTAACCAGAACTCGCACTTGGACAACTTGGCATACAACTTTTCTCTTTTCAATATTTCTAGTATCAGGCGAAGATGTTCTGCGTGCTCTTCTTTGGTCTTAGAGTATATAAGTATATCATCAATAAATACAATAACGTATTTATCAAGATATTTCTTACATACCCTATTCATCAAATCCATAAAGGTTGCGGGCGCATTAGTTAAGCCAAATGGCATAACTAAGAATTCATGATGGCCGTACCTATTTCGGAAAGCTGTTGTAGCGATGTCTTCCTCCCTGACCTTTAACTGATGATACCCTGATCTTAAGCCAATTTTGGAGAAATAACTTGCTCCCACCAGTTGATCAAACAAGTCATCAATCCTTGGCAGAGGATACTTGTTCTTGATTGTTAACTTATTTAATTCTCGATAGTCTATACACATTCGCATAGACCCATCTTTATTTGTAACAAATAAGACCGGAGCACCCCAAGAGTGCTAGGTCGGATGAATCCTTTATCAGTTAAATCCTTCAACTGAGCAACCAATTCTTTTAATTCTGACGAAGCCAATCGATACGACGCCTTGGCTACTGGTGCTGTCCCCGGTATAAGATCTATTCGGAATTCGATAACCCGGTCTAGCGGTAACCCAGACAAATCATCCGGAAAGACTTCGAGGTATTCATTAACGATTGGAATTAATTCATGCTTTCTTTTTTCTACCTTTGCATCAATAACATATGCTAAACACCCCTGACACCCCTTCCGGATACACTTTCTGGATTTTAATACAGATAGCAGACTAGTATGATGATTCTAACGATCACCATAAATAATAATTGTTCCTTGATCTGGCAAAGTAATTCTGATCATCTTCTTATTACAAATAATACTAGCCTGATGCTCTACCAACCAGTCTATACCCACCACTATATCAAACTCTTTCATTTGCAAAGGAAACAGTCGAATCGGTAATTTACACCCTTCAATAACAATAATACAGTTATTGAATACTTTAGTAACATTTTTATGACTATTAGCAGTGTCAACTACTAATTCGTCATCAAGTAGCACAGAATTCAAACATGCAGATTGAGCAAATGATGGGGATACAAATGAAAATTTTGCACCAGAATCAAACAACACCTTAGCACGTATAGAATTCAGAAGAAAGGTACCTGTTACCACATCTGGGGTTGCTTCTGCCTCATTCTTTGTCATCTGAAATGATCTACCTCTTGCTCCACTCTGGCCTCCCCTTGGTGCACTAGGCCTTCCATGATTACTGGGAGCATTTCCTCCCATTGTCAAACGAGGAGCTCTTAATTGTGGACAATCCGGTCTGATATGGTCAAGTGCATTGCACTAAAAACACCTTTTGGATGTAGTGTAGTCCATTGACAAATGCTCTGCCTCCCCACAACGATAGCATCTCTTTGGTTCAGATGGACAATTTCCCTGATACTCGTGCTGACACTGCAGACAAGTTCCACTAGGTGACGGCTGAGGAGTACAGTTATCTATTTTAATAAACTTGGGTCTTCAAAAACTGACTAAAGAGCCCTCCAACTTTCTTTTCTCTATTATTTTCTCTTCACCTTGCCGATTTTTGTTTCTTTTAGTGACTTCGGCAGCATTTACGGCTAAAGAGAAAGTTTCAGGGTTCACAACAATCACAAACTCCCGAATAGAAGGTTTCAGACCCCAAATATATCTCTCCACCTTTCGGGATTCTAAACATACATAATGTTCCGTAAAACAGGAATACTCAATAAATTTCTCAGTATGATTTCGTACAGATCTATTCTCTTGTTCCTGTTTTAGAAAAACCTCTTCCATTTGCCTTACTGCTGTCGTAGGACAAAATTGTGTTTTGAATTTGGTCACAAATTCTTTGTTTGCAATATATTTGGTTGTGCCGAAGATTCCACATCCCACCAATATAAGGCATTAGATTTGAGCATAGATACCGCAAATCTAACCTTATCTTCTTCACAACATCTGCTAGTGTTAAATACTGATTCAATTTCTTTTATCCATCACATTGCTTTTACTGGATCTCTTTCTCCTGAAAAGGTCGAAGGTTTACATGTCAGAAACATCTTTATGTCTCTTCCCCGGTTATTGCTGCCTGCTGAAGGAGCTAGAGGATTAATTCCAACTCGCTCAGTTTCTACTCTAGCTGGCAATCCCATAATGGATATCAAAGTTTCCCTCAATTTTCCCATTTCTTTTGCCAGTACATCTCTAGTTATAAACTCAGGTTGCTGCCTATGTTCTTGATGCGCATTTCTAGAAATAGATTCCTCTTGATCAGGGCGAATCTCAACCTGACTCCTTTCTGGAATCTGACTCCTTCCTTGACCTCTACCCCTACTCCTTCCCGAAGCATAGGTTGGCAGATTAACATGAGATTCCTCCCTTTCTTCAGATACAGAGCGGGCGATTCTTTCTGATCTTCGTGATTGATTAGACATCTGTAGATATTTTAGTATTAAATATCATGTATTCACATTCCCAAATATAATATGGTATCCGAGTATAGGTATGTACCTGTAAATTCAAAATTACATTGGCCATTTGTAATTCGAATTCACCATACATACTGCCCTCTTTAACCAATTATATTTGATTCCTAGATACTAATTATGTCTGGGACCCTTAACATGAAAATGACAGTTTAAGTCTAGGCATCATGCTTTGAATACCTAAATCTCTTAACATGTAGATGACAGTTTAAGTCTAGGCATCATGCAAATGACACTTGGCTTTTTGTCCGGATTGTTCATCGGACAAAAGGCCAAGTGTTGTCCGGATTGTTTATTTGGATAACTTATTCGGGTGATTTATTTCATAATTTTCAAGTATTGAGCATTTTAGTTATTTTTATAATGTCCATTATTGGGTTTAATTATGGATTTATAAAAAGGGGTATTTTATATCGTTTTTAAAATAAAAAGATATGTTCTACAAAGCGTGGTGACGTAGGTCTGTTTTGGTATGAAACTATATTTTGGAAAACATTCCTACCAAACATGGTGATGTATGTCTGTTTTGATGTGGAATTGGATTTTGTGAACATTTCTACCAAGCGTGGTGACATAAGTCTGTTTTGGTATGAAACTTATTTTAAGAAGTAATTCCCCCAGACGTGGTGATTTTTGTCTGTTCTGGCTTGGAACTGGGAATGAGTACTTTCAGACGTGGTGACTTTTGTCTGTTCTGGCTTGGAACTGGGAATGGGTACTTACAGACGTGGTGACTTTTGTATGTTCTGATAAGTAGCCCTGTTTTGAATGGAGGAACAAGGATGGCATATCAAGGACAGGTGTACATGGAATAAGGGAGACATTGTCATATATGGATATTATTATAACTCTTATTATTGTTACTAAGATTTAATAACTTTGAGTCATCATTTCTTTGTGACCTGATGAATTAGAGATATTATTCCTATTAGAAATAATAATTTAGATGTTATTGAGAAGGGGGAAATGGTTTGTCATAAAGGGAAAGTATGACCTTAAATCTTTCCATTAATATTTTCAAAGGAATAGTCTGTTGAATCACAGAGACTATGGTTATAATATTTTATGTTGGGAATATTGAATCATTAAGCAGATGCATTTTAATAACAAGAATTGATGTTGTTAAGTTTATTATGTTATTCGTATCATTGAAAACTGCTTGTCTGATTGAATTACATATATATCTGAGCAAGGATATTTTTATTATATTTTGGGGTTTTATCACCCTGCATTTGCAAATAAGGAATTTACTCACTAGACCCTTCTGTTCTAGCCCTCATTTTCTGTTTTAAAAATATGCAATGCAGAAACGGCAGGGGCTAGGGATAATAAGGGGAAAGGGAAAATGGGATTATTTTTCCTAATCTGATATCTGCTTTTGAAGATCTGCTTGAGATTGATTATTTTGGATAATACACGTTGTATTACATGTGATAGTACAAGATTTTTTTTGGAATTTTTCATATGTAGATTTTTTACATATAAGAATTCTTATACTAGTGGGACCATGTGATGTAAACCATATTTCTGTGTAATGAAATATGTGTTATATGCAAATGTGTTGTTTGGGGGTGTTACAAAAAGCCCCACAGTTAACCATGGGGAGCAATACATCAACAGGCCGAGGAAGACCAAATATGGCCAGAGGAGCAACGGGTGGGGGGCGGGGTTGATCTTTTCAAATGACCAAACATGAAGCAGAAGCTACACCTGATGTAGTAACATGTACAATTTTCGTGAACTCCTTACATGCTAAAGTGTTATTTGACTCAGGTGCAAACTTCTCTTTTGTATCCCCATCATTCGCCTTATGTGCTCATATGAATTCTGTGCCACTTGATGATATGTTAGTAGTTGATACTGCTAACGGTCAAGTATCTGTGAGTTATGTGTTCAAAAACTGCACTATCATGATTGAGGATTGTGAGCTACCCATCCGATTGTTTCCCATACCTATGAAAGAATTTGATGTGGTAGTAGGGATGGATTGGTTGGCAGAAAATAAGGTCAGCATCGTTTGCGATGAAAAAGATGATTAAAATTATGTTACCTGATAGAGGGACAGTCGTAATTTATGGTGATCATCAGGATCATCGTACCAGTTTACTATCTGTGATGAAAGCCATAAAATATATCCAAAAGAAATGCCAAGGATTTTTATCTTACATAATTGATGCCAAGAAAGAAAAGAGTAAGCAAAAATTAATTCCGGATGTCAGTGAATATCCTGAAGTCTTTCCAGAAGACTTGTCAAGGCTACCTCCAGATAGAGTTATTGAATTTGGGATTGATTTGATACTTGGAGCAGCACCTGTAGCAAAAGCATCGTACAAATTAGCTCCATCAGAATTAAAGAACTGGTTACGCAATTAAAGGATTTGTCAGACAAGAGATTTATCAGGCCAAGTACTTCACCATGGGGAACTCCAATTCTGTTTGTGAAAAATAAAGATGGCATTATGTGTGATAAACGGATCCTGGTTATCACTTGAGGTAATCAATATGTGATTATTTGTTAAATAATTATGTGATAACATGATAAATTATCATATTTGATCATGTTAGTATGTGGAATTATATGCATAATGTGAATACATATATGTATAAGATTTTGTGTGCTTGCATGTGTGCATAATTATACTTGTAAATGGATGATATGCATAATGTATGTGTGATGTATGCATGAATGCATGGTAAAGGGAGGTTTTAGCCGCCAAACTCTCATTTTAGAAAGAGTATATAAGGGAGGGTTTAGCCTCCATTACTTTTTTTTCTCTACTATTCTTGGAGATTTGAGCGATTTAAAGAGAGAAGAGGTTGACCGGATTCTTTTTGGATCAAAAGTAGATTCAAATTGGTTTCAAAAGATTACAAGGTAAGTAGTTAAATGCTTTTCAAAATACTTCAAATTGTATGTTTAAATTGAGTTTGATATGGTTATTAGTCAAAAAGTATTAAACGAATGTGTTATCCGGACTAATGTAAACCGGCTGAGTTTTGAGCGATATATATATATATATATATAAACCGGCTGAGTTTTGAGCGATATATATATATATATATATAAACCGGCTGAGTTTTGAGCGATATATATATATATATATATATATATAAACTGGTTGAGCTTTAAGCGATTTAAGTATAATCCGGTCAAGAGTCGAGCGGTTTAGATATTAAACCGGACATGTCTTATCCGGTTTAACGACTGAACGATTTATGAATCTTGATCTTATAATTAATATTTCAACCGGAGAAGTAAGAATACGACTAAGAGGTGTCTGGATTGCTAAATCGGACAGGTTACCTAGTGTTGTCCGGATATGCTAAATCGGACAGGTTACCTAGTGTTGTCCGGATATGCTATCTAATGGTGTACGGATTGCTAAATCGGACATGTTATGATGTGTTGACCGGATTTACACTTTGACATGTATATTATTCACATAAATTAATATTCTCACTTTTGTATAAAATGGGAATTTTGATAAAAATGATTTTGAACTGATAATATTCCAAAAGAACATTTATGACTGCGGTCTGTTCTATATGGAATTGTTTTGAAAAAGTTTTGATGAAGAAATAAGGGTGGCATATCAAGGAGAGGTGTACCTTTGGATATAAGGGTGGCATTTGTATGTGTAATGTGTAACATAACTCTTACTATTATATCCTATAGGATTAATGTGATTTGGAATCTTTATTTCTTTGTGATTTAAGGATTTAAAATCAGAGTTCTTATTAGAAATCATAGTCTGGATGTTATTGAAAAGGGAATAACAGGTTTGGCCTGAAACTTTAAATAAACCTTTTGTTAATTGAAAGGTTTAAAAGTGACTTTATGATAAACCTGTTTAGATTCTGATGTAATATTTTGCAAGCAAAGAGTTTGGCCTGAAAATGGGAAGGTACAGGTAATATGTTTTACTTGTTCATATATTTGTTATACATACGGAAAGATGTTTTATATAAAAGTTTTGGTGGTTATTACCCTGCAATAACATAAATAGAGTAACTCACTAGACCTTTCGGTCTAACCCTTGTTTTGTGATTTTAAATATGTATTGCAGGAAGTGCAGACGATAAGGGGAAGGGAAAAATATAATATTTTCCCTATGTGTTTATCTGCATGAAGATTTGCTGATGATACATATAGTTTTGATAGATGAAATTGGATTAGTGCAAGAATTGTATTTTGAATTTTTGTACCATGAATTATGTAATGGTAGATTCTTGTACTAGAGGAGCAATATGGTGTACAAACATATACTTCTTGTATATGAAGTATATGTTACATGCAATGTGTGGAATGGGGTGTTACAGAAAGTGGTATCAGAGCCTGAGTTTAAGGGATTTAGGTATTCAACAACATGATACCTAGACTTAAACTATTTTATTGCATGTTAAGGGTCCCGGACATAGTTAGCACCATTGAAAAAAATATGATGGGTTGAAAGAACAGTGTGTAAGGTAAATTTTAATTASATCTGGCCAATGTAATTATGAATTTACAGGTACACATCTAAACTTGAATACTTCATTATATTTGGGAATGTGAATATGTGATTGTTAGCACTAAAATCTGCAGATGTCTAGCCGAACTCGAAGATCTGAAAGAACGGCTCGTCCAGGGACTGAGGAAAGAGAAGAATCACCCTTTAACCTTCCGACAAGCACTTCTGGAAATAGAGGTTGGGGAAGACCAAGAGGACGAGGCAGAGGAAAAAGTCAGTCTCAGGGAAGGGGTCGGACCGAAGCTCATTCTGAACATGAAGAATCCCATTCTGGGAATGTTCAGGAAAGATCGATGCCACACCCGGAATATGTAACCAAGGATATTTTGGCAGAGGAAATAAGGAAGTTGCGGGAAACTCTGACATCCATTATGGGAATACCAGCTAGGGTGGAAATAGAGAGGGTAGAAGTTTATCCCTCGATACCGGTTACTCATAACAAGGAGGGAGATATTAAAATGTTTTTGTCATGCAAGCCACCAACATTTTTTGGGGAAAGGGATCCAGTGAAAGCCATGTGTTGGATCAAAGAGATGGAATCTGTGTTTAACACCATTTGGTGTCTGGAAACAGATAAAGTTCGATTTGCTTTTTCTGTATTGAAGTCAAATGCTCTATTCTGGTGGGAAGTTGAATCATTAGCCAGAACGGATGTTTTAAAGACGTTATCCTGGACAGAATTTGTGGAACGATTCCAGAATGAGTTTTGTTCTAAAACAACAGTGAGACAAATGGAAGAAGATTTCTTGAAATTGAAGCAGGGAAATGGAACAGTTCAGGAGTATACTGAGAAATTTATTGAATACTCTCGATTTGCTGAACACTATGTTTCATCCGAATCCAGGAAGATAGAAAGGTACATATGGGGTTTGAAACCCTCAATTAGAGAGTTTGTAATTGCTTTGAACCCCAATACCTTTTCATTGACGGTGGATGCGGCCGAAATGACAAAACGAAATAAGAATCGATAATCAGAAGGAAAAATTGTAGAGAAAAGAAAGTGGGAGGGGCCTTCATCGAACTTTCGAGGGCCAAAAGCAGTATGATATGATAACAGATCTTGGCAGAAGATAGGTGAGAAAGTTTGCTCAAAATGTTGACAGGTTCATCAGGGTGAGTGCAAGATGGACCCAAGGAAGTGTTATAAGTGTGGTGAAGCAGACCATCTGTCCAGAAACTGCCCAGCTAACCGAAGATGTTTTAATTGTAATTCTTCGGACCATATACAACCAAACTGCCCGTTGTTGAGAACTCCACAACTGATAATGGGAAGTAATGCGTCGGGTACTCGGGGAAGACCTACTTTGAATAGAGGAGGGCAAGGAGGGGCACAGGGACGGTCCTTCCAGATGACGAAGAATGAGGCAGAGGCGTGACCAGATGTAGTAACAGGTACCTTCCTTCTAAATTCTATACATGCTAAGGTGTTATTTGACTCTGGTGCAAACTTTTCATTTGTATCACCATCATTTGCTCAAACTGCATGCTTGAATTCTATGTTACTTGATGACAAATTAGTAGTTGATATTGCTAATAGTTAGAAAACTATTACTAGTGTATTCAATAACTATATTATTGTTATTGAGGGTTGTGAACTACCGATTCGGTTATTTCCTATGCCGATGAAGGAATTTGATGTGGTGGTGGGTATGGACTTGTTGGCAAAGTATTAGGCTAGTATTGTTTGCAATCATAAAATGATCAGAATTACTCTGCCAGATCAAGAAACTGTTGTTATTTATGGTGATCGTCAGAATCACCATACTAGTATTTTGACTGTAATGATAGCTTAGAAAAGTATTCAGAAGAAGTGCCAGGGGTGTTTGGCATATATAATTGATATGAAGAAAGAGAAAAGAAAAGAGAAATCGATTCCGATTGTTAATGAATATCTGGAAGTCTTTCCAGAAGACTTATCTGGATTATCGCCAGATCGAGTGATAGAATTTTGAATTGATCTCGAACCAGGGGCTGCACCAGTAGCAAAGGCACTGTACCAGTTAGCTCCATCTGAATTGAAAGAATTAGTTGCACAGTTAAAAGATCTGACTGATAAAGGGTTTATTAGACCCAGCACTTCACCTTGGGGTGCTCCGGTCTTATTTGTCAAAAAGAAAGATGGGTCTATGCGGATGTGTATAGACTATCGTGAACTGAACAAGTTGACAATCAAGAACAAATATCCTTTGCCAAGGATTGATGACTTGTTTGATCAACTGGTAGGGGAGAGTTATTTCTCCAAAATTGATTTAAGATCAAGGTATCATCAGCTCAAAGTCCAGGAATAATACGTTGCTACAATAGCTTTTCGGACTAGGTACGGGCATCATGAATTCTTAGTTATGCCATTCAGCTTAACTAATGCGCCTGCAACCTTTATGGATTTGATGAATAGGGTATGTAAGGAATATATTGATAAATTCGTTATTGTATTTATTGATGATATTCTTATATACTCTAAGACCGAAGAAGAGCATGCGGAACATCTTCGCCTGATACTGGAATTCGTTCTAACCCTCGTTTTGTGATTTTAAATATGTATTGCAGGAAGTGCAGACGGTAAGGGGAAGGGGAAAATATAATATTTTCCCTATGTGTTTATCTACATGAAGATTTGCTGATGATATGTATAGTTTTGATAGATGAAATTGGATTAGTGCAAGAATTGTATTTTGAATTTTTGTACCATGAATTCGGTAATGGTAGATTCTTGTACTAGAGGACCAATATGGTGTACAAACATGTATTTCTTGTATATGAAGTATATGTTACATGTAATGTGTGGAATGAGGTGTTACACTATGCGTATATGTATTGATTATTGAGAGTTAAACAAACTGACCATAAAGAACAAATATCCATTGCCCAGGATCGATGATTTGTTTYATCAACTGGTAGGAGCCAGTTACTTCTCAAAGATTGATTTGCGATCATGATACCATCAATATAAAGTCAAAGAAGATGATATAACAAAAACAACATTCCGAACCAGGTACGGGCACCATGAATTCTTGGTTGTGCCATTTGGTTTGACAAACGCACCTGGAGCTTTCATGGATCTAATGAATCGAATATGTAGAGAATACCTCGATAAATTTGTCACTATATTTATCAATGATATTCTTATATACTCCAAAACTCAAGAAGAGCATGCAGAACATCTTCGATTGATCCTTGAACTTCTGAAAAGAGAAAAGTTGTATGCTAAACTATCAAAGTGTGAATTTTGGCTAAGAGAAGTCCAGTTTYTRGGGCATGTTATATMTGAGGATGGAGTAAAGGTAGATCCAGCAAAGATTGAAGCCGTTGCAAAATGGGAGGCACCGAAAACACCATCTGAAGTTCGAAGTTTCTTGGGATTGGCAGGCTACTACCGCAAGTTTATTGAAGATTTCTCTAAAATAGTTATGCCTTTGACGAAATTAACTCGAAAGAACGTCAAATTTCAGTGGGAAAAAGAACAGTAGAAAGCCTTTCAATTATTAAAAGACCACCTATGCAGTGCTCCGATACTATCTTTACCCGATGGAACTGAAGACTTTGTGGTATATAGTGATGCATCAAAGTTGGRTTTAGGCTGTGTCTTGATGCAAAAAGGGAAAGTCATATCATATGCATCTCGACAATTAAAAGATCATGAAAAACACTATCCGACACACTATATAGAATTGGCGCCTGTGGTTTTGATTTAAAGATTTGGAGACATTATCTTTTAGGAACGAAGTGCCATATTTATACTGATCATAAGAGTCTGCAACACTTGTTCAACAAGAAGGAATTAAATATGAGGCATCATCGTTGGATTGAACTTGTTAATGATTATGACTGTGAAATTTTGTATCACCCAGGAAAGGCTAATGTTGTAGCCGACTCTCTGAGCTGTAAAGAAAGAAGTAGAACCATCAAGGCAGTGGCGATGAATATAAGTTTAACCCCAGATTTGCACAAGAAAATACAGAGATGCCAAACATAGGCTGTCAAGGAAGGAAACAAGAAGTCAGAAAAAGTGGGTAAAATAATTTCCATCATGGAGCCAAACGGGGAAGGAATATTATGTTTCCAAGGTCGGATATGGGTACCAAATTATGGAAATACACGAGAAACCATCATAAATGAAAGCCGCAAGTCTCGTTATTCCATCCATCCAGGTACCAACAAGATGTATAAGGATATGAAGACATTTTATTGGTGGCCAGGTCTCAAGAAAGACATCGTAAGATACGTAGAACGATGCTTAACTTGCCTACAAGTTAAAATTGAGCATCAGAGACCCTATGGGAATCTACAATCATTGGAAATACCAATCTAGAAATGGGATCACATTACGATGGACTTTATCATGAAATTACCTCAAACCCCAAAAGCTTATGATGCAATATGGGTAATAGTGGACCGTCTATCAAAGTCTGCACATTTCCTACCGATGAAAGAGACTTATTCATTGGAAAGATTGGCTCAAATCTATATCAAAGAAATTATGACTAGACATGGAGTTCCATTGTCCATCATATCTGATAGAGACAGTCGCTTTACTTCAATGTTCTGGAAAAGTCTGCAAAGAGCTTTGGGATCACAAATCAGATTGAGTACGGCTTATCACCCATAAATAGATGGACAAAGTGAAAGACCCATCCAAACTCTGGAAGATATGTTGAGATACTGTGTCATCGACTTTGGGGGATCATGGGAAGAACATTTGCCGTTGATAGAATTTGCCTACAATAATAGTTATAACTCCAGCATCCAAACGGCACTTTATGAAGTCCTATATGGAAGAAAAAGTCGAACGCCGTTGTGTTGGAATGAGGTAGGTGAAAAATAGTTGACAGGTCCCGAGATTGTGCAAGTAACGTCTGAAAAGATTGACCAGATTCGAGCAAAAATCAAAACTGCCCAAGATCGACAGAAAAGTTATGCCGATAAACGAAGAAAACCAATTGAATTCAATATAGGTGACTTTGTAATGTTAAAGATATCTCCATGGAAAGGTGTTATGAGAATTGGGAAGAAAGGCAAGCTTAGTCCAAAGTATATTGGACCATTCAGAATCTGCAAAAGAATTGGACTGGTAGCTTATCAGTTGGAATTACCAGAAGAACTCCGCCTAATTCACAACACCTTTCATGTATCAAATCTGCGCAATTGTTTGGCAGACTCAAGTTTAGCAATACCACTCCCTGAGATTAAACTTGACTATAAGCTAAATTTTATCGAGACACCAGAGGCAGTAACTGACAGAAAGACCAGAGTATTGATGTGATAGCCGGATCCTGGTTATCACCTGAGGTAATTAATATGTGATTATTTGATAAATGATTATGTGACAGCATGATAAATTGTTATATTTGATCATGCTAATATGTGAAAATTATGTGCATAAATGAGTATGCATCAAATATATGGATATAAATATATACATGCATAGGTATATATGTATATATATGGATGTATGCATGCTATAAAATGCATGCATTTGAGAGGTTATGTATACGTGAATATGCATGTGTGTATGTATGAATGGTTTATGTGCATAGTTTGGGTAAGAATGCATACATATAAATTCTGTTTTAACCGCCTTCCTAATTTGGAAAGTATAAAAGGAGGTTGAAGCCTCCACATTTCTCATCTTGCCATCTTGAGAAAAGTTGGGCGATTTAAAAGAGTGAGAGATTAACCGGATTGCTTATTTTGAAGAAGTACATCTGATTTCTAAAAGATATTTCATAAGGTGAGTGGTTTACATGTTTTACTCTCTTTAAAATGTATAAATTGTTTGTATAATTTTTCTCATCTGGTTTGAACTCTAAATCGGCCATGTGTTGAGCGATTTAGGATATAAATCGGCCATGTGTTGAGCGATTTAAATATAAACCAGCCATGTTCTAAGCGGTTTAGCCTTAAATCGCCCAAGGGACGTATGGACTAGTTATAAACCGGACATGTCTTAAACCGGATGAGGGTTGAGCGGTTTATTACTTCATCGATCAAAGCTTGAGCGAATTTAGACTAAATCGCCTAAGGCATAAGCGATGTAGCCTTAAACTGGATGAGAATCAAGCGGTTTAGTTTTAAACCGGACAAGGGTTAAATGGATTAGAGTTAAATCGGACATGCCTTAACCGATTTAAGGGTAAATCGATCATTCGTATCAGCCGGTTTATATAACGAGCGATTTATGACCTTTGACTTTATGATTAAATGTTTCAAACGGAGAAGTATGAATATGACCATGTGATGACCGGATTATTTTAAATCAGTCGATGGGGGAATAGTGTTGTCCGGATTTGTTATCCGGACAAAAGTGTTGCAATCTTTTTCTAAGGTGATAAATCGGACAAAGCTATGAGAAAGGTTGTCCGGATTTGTTATCCGGACAAGGTTAACCGGGCTACTTATTATATTGTCAAAACATGATTCTTTGGAACAACAAATGGGAATTTTGACAAAATGAATTTGAACTAATAATAATTTCATTGACTGCGGTCTATTCTAAATTGAATTATTTCATGGAATATTTTGATGAAGAAATAAGGGTGGCATATCAAGGAGAGGTGTACCATGGGATAAGAGTGTCATATCAAGGAGAGGTGTACCATGTGATAAGGGTGGCATATCAAGGAGAGGTGTACATTTGGATATAAGGGTGGCATTTGTGTGTGCATATTTCGTAATATAACTCTTACTATTATATCCTTTAAGATTATCGTGGTTTGGAATCTTTATTTCTTTGTGATTTAAAGATTTAGGATCAGGGTTCTTATTGGAAATCATAGTCTGGATGTTATTGAAGAGGAAATAACAGGTCTGGCCTGAACTTTGGATAAACCTTATTTGTTTCAAAAGGTTTAAAAGTGGCATTCTGATAATTGATTATTATAAACCTGTTTTGTTTTGATATATTGTTTACAAGCAGAGAATATTGGCTTGAAAAGTGAAAGGTATCAATATTATGTTCTTACTTGTTCATATATTTGTGATATATATGAAAAGTTGTTTTATTTAAAAGTTTTGGTGATTTTCACCCTGCAATAACATAAATAGGGTAACTCACTAGACCTAGGTCTAACCCTCGTTTTGTGATTTTAATTATGTATTGTAGGAAGTGCCGATGGTAAGGGGAAGGAAAAAATGTAATATTTTTCCTATATGATTATCTACGAGAAGATTTATTGATGACATGTATAGTTTTGGTAGATGAATGTGGATTAGTACAATAATTTGTATTTTGAATTTTGGGGCCATGTATTTTGTACTGGTAGATTCTTGTACTAAGGGACCTTTGTGGTGTACAAACACGTATTTCTTGTATATGAAGTATATGTTACATGCAATGTGTGGAATGGGGAGTTACAATTGAGAAACAAGGAGATCAGTTTAGTAAAAGTGCAGTGGCATTTTCATAAGGGTTCAGAAGCAACTTGGGAATTAGAATCTGATATGAAAACCCAATATCTGTGGTTATTTGAATAAGAGAATTCCGAGACGAAATAATTTTAAGGGGGGAAGAATGTTATAACTAGGTTTTAGACAACCTGAGTTGAGGTAATTTATACGTGTTTATTATGTGGATTACGTGAAATATGCATGTCCAATTAGAAATGCATGAACTATATATGTGAAATGTGAACATGATATTGTGCATGCATATATTTGAGAAGATGGCATGATGTATATTTGATTTATACATGAATGCATGTGGTGTGAAGCATACATGAGGTGGTGCATATATGTGATAAGATATTCTGGTGCAAACATTATTATAATATTTAAAAACTTATACCTTCATGGTTAAGAAATCATGAATTTTATAATGAAAAACTCACCGCCTAAATTACCTCTATTGCTTAAAGCCATCACCGCCTTTGATAGAAAAATATATAAAGAARGAAAAGATAAGATCTTATCTTATCTTGATTTTTTTTAGAAAGGAACCTTTTTGAGAAAAAGAAAGTGTGTGACAGTGAAAGAGTTCTTGAGAAAGATTAATACACAAAGGTGATTTGAAGATTCTGTGCTAATTGAAGATCTACTGTGTGTTTATATCCTGCTGAATCTGTGATTATTAAGGTGAATTCTGATAAACTAAAAACCTTTATATTCGTTGTTATATGAACTGCAGAGTTATATTAATTTTGAAGAAAGATTGGTAAAATTGTTTTTGACAGTTTAAAGGTGTTATGGATGTGAATCTGAGTTTAGAAAACTGTTTTGAAAAGTAAAAGAAGAGATTGTTTCTTTAAAAGAAATAGTTTAGAAATAATATCCGATGAGAGGATACAAAAGAATTTGAGTTTGGAGAAAGCATTACAAGATCCGGTTGTTCTTGGATATTTAGAGTTTGATGATAAAACTGTTTTTGAAACTACAGTTGGTTGAAAACTATAGAGAATATTCTTTTGAGACGGTTGTGATTTTGATTTGTCTTTATTTGGAATTAATCTATAGATTTTATGGATAAAACTATGAATGAGGATTCGATAAGATGGTTGTGACTGTGGTCCTTCATCCAAACTAGTTCATAGATTTTGAAGAAGAAATAAGGGTGGCATATTAAGGAGAGGTGTCTTTTGGAATAAGGGTGGCATATCAAGGAGAGATGTCTTTTGGAATAAGGGTGGCATATCAAGGAGGGATGTCTTTTGGAATAAGGGTGGCATATCAAGGAGAGGGGTACCTTTGGATATAAGGGTGGTAATTGTGTGTGAATATTATAGCTCTTATTATTATGTCTTTTAAGACTACAATAGATTTGAGTCCTTACTTATTTGTGATTTGAGAACTCAAAGATATTGTTCTTATTTAGAAATAATAGTATTGATGTTATTGAGAAGGGGAAAACTTGGCCTATGGCCATTGGTATTGGTTAAAAGTGTTTTGGAATAGAATGTTCATTTTTATGAGGAATTAGAGAGGCTCTAGTTGTTCCTTGAAAGGAACTAGAAGGGCTCTGGTTGGTCCTCACTATAGAACCAAAAGGTTCTGTTTATTGATTTGAGAAATATGCAAGTTCATACTAAATGTACTAGTTGGACCAGAGGCTCTGTATCTATTGAAAAGGGCTTCTGTGTCAAAATCATATTTTAAGAAGTATTTTAAGAAAAGGATTATATACTTAGAATCTTTTTATGAAAAACAGACCAGAGAGGCTCTTGTTGGCTTACACGTAGAACCAGAGGCTCTGGTTGATCATGTCTTTTGAACCAGAAGCTATGGTTAGTACAACCAGAGGCTCTGGTCGAGCTTGAACTCTTCATAATTATTCTTTTTATGAAAAAGGTTATCTTATTGTTTGAAATCTTAACTAAAGAACATTATAAGAAATTATATGGGCCAGAAGCTCTGGTTAGTACAACCAGAGGCTCTAGTCGAGAAACCAGCAGTTCTGGTTGAGAGACCAGAGGGGCTCTGGTCCTGTTTATTGAAACATATTCCAAGTATGGTTTGGAACCAGATACTTGATGGACCGAAACAGAATATGATTTTCAATTTTTTGCTACATGGAATGGATTATTTGAAAATGCTTTGGTGATCTTCACCCTACATTACCTAAAAAGGGAACCTCACTAGACATTCATGTCTAACCCTCATTTTGTGTTTTCAAAAATATGTGTGCATGTAATGRTAATAAGGGAAAGAGCATTATGTGAATTACTTCCCTATATGCTTAGCTGTGTGAAGATCTTAATTAGCCATGTTTTAGAGCATAGATGCTAGGATACAAGAGCATGAACTTTTGGAATTTTTGAGGTGCGTATTTTACATTACAGACTCTTGTATTATGGACCTTTGTGGGAAAACATGTATTCTATGTATGAAATATGTGTTATATGCAATATATGGATTTGGAGGTGTTACAATAACACGGGCTGACGGGTATATATAGTTATAACACATGCACATGTATACATATGATACCTAAATATAAAAATGTGTACATGTAACACATAAAAATCAAGAAAATAAGACAATTCCCTCGCTGATCCCTCGTAGATCAGCGAGGGAAATGGCCAAAATCAGATTCCCTCGCTGATCAGCGAGGGAAAATATTTTGGCCAATTACCTCGCTGATCAGCGAGGGATCAGTGAGGGAATCTGATTTTCGCCATTTTTTTATTTTATAACTATAAATTTAATTACTTATAAATTATTTATTATTTATTATAATATTACAAAAATTAATTAATAAAGCCGATTAGGCCCAATAAAACCGAATAAAGCCCATTAAGGCCCATTAAACCAAATAAAGTCAAATAAAACTGAATAAAGTTCATTAAGGCCCGATAAACTCAATGAAGCCCGGTAAATAGATTAAGTGTAACACCCCAAACCATACATTGCATATAACACATATTTCATGCATATAATACATGTTTTCCCACACAGGTCCAAAATACAAGTGTCTATAATGTACAATATATAGATCAAAAATATCAGAAGTACACGCTTCCTGTATCTTGATATTACAAAACACACAAGAAATAAATCACAAAATGCTTTTTCCCTTATTCTCATTACGTGCACACATATTTTTGAAAACACAAAATGAAGGTTAAACATGAATGTCTAGTGAGGTTCCCTTTTATGTAATGCAGGGTGAAGTTCACCAAAATATTTATTTCAAATAATCCATCTCACGAAGACTGAAAATCATATTTTATTTTGATTCATCGGGCTTCTGGTTCTAAATCATATAAACATAACCAGAGCCCCTCTGGTTCTTCTATCAGAACTTTTATTTCCTCGTCCAGAGCCTCTGGTTGTACTAACCAGAGCCTCTGGTTCATATAATTTCTTGTAATATTCTCAAGTTAGGCTTCCAACCAGAAAGATAGTCTTTTTCATAAAAGAATGCTTATATAGAGCTCTTATTCGACCAGAGCCTCTGGTTGTACTATCCAGAGCTTCTGGTTCAAAAGTTATGAACAACCAGAGCCTATGGTTCAACGTGAGAGTCAACCAGCGTCCCTCTGGTCTATCTTTTGTATAAAACACTAAGTATTAAATTCTTTTTTCTTGAAAACTTCTTACAACGTGATTTTGGCACAGAAGCTCTTATCAATAGATACAGAGCCTCTGGTCCAACTAGTATGCTTAGAAAAACTTGAATAATCATCAAATCAATTAACCATAACCTTCTGGTCCAATAGTGAGGACCAACCTGAGCCTCTCTGGTTCTTCATAAAATATACATTCTGTACCAAAATACTTTTTACCAAAACTAATGACCATAGGCCATATTTTTCCATTACCATAACATCAATACTACTATTTCCAATAAGAATAACATCTTTGAATCCTCAAATCACCAAGGAGAGAGAACTCCAATATGTTGTAATCTTATTAGATAAAATAGCAAGAGTTATACCATGCATACAAAGAACGACCATCCTTATTACATCCATAATCCCCTGTTTATAGCAATAGCTATCCATCACACACAACGACCATCCTTATTTCCCCTTGAAATTCATATGAACTATTTCATCCAATGACAAGTTGCAGACCTTTCTGTCAGAGTGAACCTCGTTCATAGTTTTTATCCAAATCATATTCTCAACACAGGTTGATATTCAAACCTTTCAAATCATAGAAACACTCTGTTCTAGATCAAATTACTCAACTCATCTTGTTCTTCCCAAACAGGGCATGGTTTTAAAACTGTTTCTAATGAACAGTTTCTGTTTAATCTTTCCAAAACGGGTTCTAATCTTTTGAACCATAAAATACTTCTTTAAAAAACTGTTTAAAAGCAGTTTTCACCAAATTTCTTCTAAATCTCAATCATTTATAAATATTATAGAATTGAACAACAGATTGTAAATTTACAGTTATAATAACAGGTTAATAAAACTCAGAGTTTATAATCGATGGTAGTTTAAAACTCACCTTGATAACACAAATTCTGCAAGTTATCACACATCAATTACTAGATCCTTTGAACATCAAATTTTTTTAGAAATGCTCTTCACTGCCTTTAAACTTTCTTTATTTTGTAAACTAGAAAACTGATAAGGTTTTTACCTTATCCTTTTTCTTTTATACTTAGGATGAGGCGGTGATGGGTTTCTTTTAATATAAAAAAAATATTAGGCGGTGGAAGGATATTGTTTTATAATAAACCATTCTTAACTATGATGGTTTGAATCACATAATATATTACCGCCTATACAATTTCCACATGCATGCATAATATTTATTTAGCGCACATGTGCACATAATTCATGCATTTATAATTAAGATAACATGCATGTTTTCACATAATTCACATAATAAACGTATAGAGTTACCTTAACCAGGTTTGCAGAAAACCCGGTTATAACATTCTCTCCCCCTTAAAAGAATTCCGTCCCGGAATTCATTCAAATAACCAAAGATATTGGGTTCTGATGTTAGTTTCTAGTTCCCATGTTGCTTCTGTACCCTTGTGAAAATGCCATTGTACCTTTACCAAACTAATCTCTTTATTTCTTAAGACCTTGGTCTTTCTGTCAGTTACTACCTCTAGTGTCTCGATGAAATTCATATTATCATCAAGTTTGATCTCAGGAAGTGGTATTGCTAGACTTGGATCTGCCAAACATTTGTGTAGATTCGATACATGAAAGGTATGGTGAATCTGACTGAGTTCTCTTGGTAGTTCCAATTGATAGGCTACCGGCCCAACCCGTTTGCAGATTCTGAATAGTCCAATATACCTTGGACTGAGCTTTCCTTTCTTCCCAAATCTCATAATACCCTTCCAGGGAGATACTTTCAACATTACAAAATCACCTATGTTGAACTCAATCGATTTTCTTCTTTTGTCAGCATAACTTTTCTGTCGATCTTGAGCAGTTTTGATTCTTGCCCGAATCTGTTCAATCTTTTCAGATGTTGTTTGCATGATTTCTGGACCTGTTAACTGCTTTTCACCTACCTCATTCCAATATAACGGTGTTCGACATTTTCTTCCATACAAGACTTCATAAGGTGCCGCTTGAATGCTAGAATGATAACTATTTTTGTAGGCAAATTCTATTAATGGTAAATGTTCATCCCATGATCCCCCAAAGTCGATGACACAAGTTCTCAACATGTCTTCAAGAGTTTGGATAGTTCTTTCACTTTGTCCATCTGTTTGTGGGTGATAAGTTGTACTCAATCTGATTTGAGATCCTAAAGCTCTTTGTAGACTTTCCAAGAATGTTGAAGTAAAACGACTGTCACGGTTAGAAATAATGGATAATGGAACACCATGTCTAGTCACGATTTCCTTGATGTATAATTGAGACAATCTTTCCTATGAATAAGTTTCCTTCATTGGTAGGAAATGTGCAGACTTTGATAGACAATCCACTATTACCCAAATTGCATCATATCCTTTTGGTGTTCGGGGTAACTTTATGATGAAGTCCATTGTAATGTGATCCCATTTCCAGACTGGTATCTCTAATGATTGCAAGTTTCCATAGGGTCTCTGATGTTCAATTTTAACTTGTATGCAAGTTAAGCATCGCTCCACATACTTTGCTATGTTTTTCATGAGACCTGGTGTTGGGTCCGAAAAACCTAAGCGTTCCCTAGATCCGGTCAAATCCGCAAATCTTAAACCCAACGCTCCTGTAGCAATGCAGGAGCATCCCACATCGGTGAGGCTAGGGAGATTCGGCTTCCTTATAAGGAAGTGGGAGTCTTACTCCTACCAGTGACG
>NC_037532.1:18320383-18326811 GCF_001531365.2 Cynara cardunculus var. scolymus
TATAAGGAAGTGGGAGTCTTACTCCTACCAGTGACGCATTTTAAAGCCGTGAGGGGTTGTGCTGACCAACCCAGAGCGGACAATATCACGTGGGCAGCTCCCTAGTGCAGTTACCAGTCCAACACCTGGCCACCAATAAAATGCCTTCAAATCTTTATACATTTTGTTGGTACCTGGATGTATTGAGTAACGGGACTTGTGGGTTTCATTTAGAATAGTTTCTCAAGTATTCCCATAACTTGGTACCCAAATTCGGCCTTGCAAGCATAAAATTCCTTCGTTGTTAGTTTCCATGATAGAAATCATTTTTCCCACTTTTTCAGACTTCTGGTTTTCTTTTTTAACAGCTTCCCTCTGGTTTTTCAAAATTTCTTGGTGAAGGTCTGGAGTTAGGCATATTTTCCTTGCTCTGATCGTGCCACTTCTTTCCTTTCGGCTCAAGGCATCGGCCACCACGGTTGCCTTTCCTAAGTGGTAGAGAATCTCACAATCATAGTCGTTAACAAGTTCAATCCATCGCCTCTGCCTCATATTCAGATGCTTCTGTCTGAATAAATGTTGTAAGCTTTTGTGATCTGTAAAGATTTGGCATTTTGTTCCTAAAAGATAATGCCTCTATATCTTTAGGGTGAAGACCACGGCTGCTAATTTCATATCATGGGTGGGGTATTGTTTTTCATGATCCTTTAGTTGGCGAGATGCATAAGATATGACCTTTCCCCTCTACATCAATACGCAACCCAATCCCAACTTTGATGCATCGCTGTACAGTATGAAGTCCTCTGTTCCATTAGGCAGAGATAGGACTGGAGCGTTGCAAAGGTAATCCTTTAATAACTGGAAAGCTTTTTGTTGCTCTACATCCCATTGGAACTTGACATTTTTCCGAGTTAACTTGGTTAATGGTACGGCTATTTTTGAAAAGTTCTGTATGAACTTACGGTAATAACCTGCCAAACCCAAAAAGCTTCGGATTTCAGATGGAGATTTTGGTGCCTCCCATTTTGCAATCGCTTCAATTTTTGCTGGATCTTCCTGTATCCCTTTTTCTGATATTACGTGTCCCAAAAATTGAACTTCTCGCAACCAGAACTTGCATTTTGACAGTTTAGCATATAACCTTTCTTTTCTTAAGAGACTCAGGACCAGACAGAGATGCTCTGCATGTTCTTCCTCTGTCTTCGAGTAAATCAGGATGTCGTCAATGAACACAATTACAAACTTATCAAGGTATTCTTGACATACTCTGTTCATTAAGTCCATAAAGGATGCAGGCGTATTGGTCAATCCAAAAGGTATAACCAAAAATTAATGATGTTCGTACCTTGTCCTGAAAGCAATCTTAGGAATGTCTTCATTTCTTACCTTGAGTTGGTGATATCCAGACCGCAAATCAATCTTGTAGAAGTAGCTAGCCCCTACCAACTGATCAAACAAATCATCTATTCTGGGTAATGGATATTTATTTTTGATCGTTAATTTGTTGAGTTCTCGGTAATCTATGCACATTTGCATAGACCCATCTTTCTTCTTTACAAACAGAACTGGAGCTCCCCAAGGTGATGTACTTGGTCTAATAAAGCCTTTATCGAGTAGATCTTTTAACTGCAATACTAACTCTTTTAACTCTAGTGGGGCTAATCTGTATGGTGTTTTGGCTATAGGCATTACCCCAGGTAAGAGGTTGATTTGGAATTCTATTTCTCTATTTGGTGGAAGACCAGACAAATCCTCCGGGAATACCTCTGGAAAATCACTGACCACTGGAATCAATCTCTGTTCTTCTTTTTCCTTTTTGGCATTGATTACATAGGCCAAAAATCCTTGACACCCCTTATGCATGCATTTTCTAGTCTTCATTACTGATAACAATCCATGTGAAATATTCTTTTTATTTGGTAAAGTTATTCTGACCATCTTCTTATCACAAATAATGCTGGCCTGATTCTTGGCTAACCAATCCTTTCCCACTACTATGTCAAATTCTTTCATAAACATGGGAAATAATCTGATGGGCAGCTCATATTTCTTGATCACAATAGTGCAGTCTTTAAACACATAATCCACAGATACTTGACCGTTAGCAGTATCAACTACTAACTTATTGTCAAGTGGCACATAATTCATACGAGCACATAAAGCAAATGATGGGGATACAAACGAGAAATTTGCACCCGAGTCAAATAACACTTTAGCATGTAAGGAGTTCATGAAAAATGTACTTGTTACTACATCGGGTGTAGTTTCTGCTTCATGTTTGGTCATTTGAAAAGATCGACCCCACGCCCTACCCGATCCTCTACCCATACTAGGTCTCCCACGGCCGGTCGAAGTATTGATTCCCATAACGAGCTGTGGAGCTTTCAATTGTGGGTAATTATTCTTGAAATGATCTGGGGAACTACAATGAAAACATTTTCTGTTTTATCGACAGAAATTTGAAGTATGCCCAATTTCACTGCAGTTGTAACATTTTATTGGCTCGATTCTGCATTCCCCTTTGTGATACTGTCGACATCGGGGACTGGCTCTTTCCATTGGTCTCTGCATTGCCTTATTACTAAACTTGGCAGTTTTTGATCCTCCATAGCTGGTCGAAGATCCTTCCCATTTTCTTTTCTCCATCTGCTTCCCTTCTTCACTTCTATTTTTATTCCTCTCGGTGAACTCTACTGCATCTACTGCCATTGGAAAGGTAGGAGGATTCATTGCTATAACAAATTCTCTGATGGATGGTTTTAGACCCCAAATGTATCGTTCTACTTTTCTAGCCTCTGTTGAGATGTAATGCTCAGCAAACTTTGAATATTCTATGAATTTCTCCGTGTATTCTCTAACTGATCCAGAGCTCTGTTCCAATTTTTAAGAAATCCACTTCCATCTGTCTGACCGCTGTGTTGGGACAGAATTGTTCTTTGAATCTATTCACAAACTCTGCCTAGGTCATAGTTTGTAAAATATCTGTTTTGGCCAATGATTCTACCTCCCACCAAAATAAAGCATTTGACTTCAAAATAGAAACTGCAAATCTGACTTTATCTGATTCTGCACATCAAATGGTGTTGAATACAGATTCTATCTCTTTGATTCAACACATAGCTTTAACTAGATCTATGTCTCTCAAGAAAGTTGGTGGTTTGCAAGTTAAGAAAATCTTTATATCTCCTTCTCGATTATAGATAACTGGAACTGCTGGATTAATTTCAACTCTGCCAGTCTCGATTCTGGCAGGACTTCCTATAATTGAAGTTAAGGTTTCCCTTAGCTTTCCCATCTCATCAGCCAGCATATCTCTAGTCACGTATTCTGGTTGTGGTATATGCTCTTGATTCATGTTTTTAGAGTTAGATTCGGCCTGATCTGTATTAACTTCTGGTTGACTTATTCTACCTCTGGTCTGTCCTCTATCTTGACCTCTGTTCTGCCTCTTCCTCTGCTTCTACCTCTGCCCTTAGAAGTACTAATAGGAGCTATACTAGGATAATTTTCTTCTTCATTAGTGGGGTTGGGGTAGGTGATCCTTTCCGACCTTCTAGATCTGCTTGTCATCTGTGGATTTCAAATTTTTATAAACATATTTTCAAAATATAATAAAGTTTCCAAGTTCAGTTATGTACCTGTAAATTCAAAATTACATTGGCCAGATATAATCCGAAAATACCTTATGCACTGATATCTTAACTTATCATATGTATTCCAAATGTGCTAACTATGTTTGGGACCCTAATATGCAATGAAACAGTTTAAGCCTAGGCATCATGCATGTGAATACCTAAATATCTTAAACTCAGGCTCTGATACCATCTCGATAACACCCCCAAACCATACATTGCATATAACACATATTTCATGCATAGAATACATGTTTTCCCACACAGGTCCAAAATACAAAAGTCTATAATATACAATATATAGATCAAAAATATCAGAAGTACATGCTCCCTGTATCTTGACATCTAATCTTCCATACATGGCTAATCAGGATCATCGGGCTTCTAGTTCTAAATCATATAAATAGAACCAGAGCCCATCTGGTTCTTCTACCAGAACTTTTATTTCTTCGTCCAGAGCCTCTAGTTGTACTAACCAGAGCCTCTGGCTCATATAATTTCTTGTAATATTCTCAAGTTAGGCTTCTAACTAGAAAGATAGTCTTTTTCATAAAAGAATGCTTATACAGAGCTCTTATTCGACCAGAGCCTCTAGTGGTACTATCAAGAGCTTCTGGTTCAAAAGTTATGACTAACAAGAGCCTCTCGTTCAACGTGAGAGTCGACCAGCGTCCCTCTGGTATGTCTTTTGTATAAAACACTAAGTATAAAATTCTTTTTTCTTGAAAACTTCTTACAACGTGATTTTGACACAAAAGCTCTTATCAATAGATACAGAGCCTCTGGTCCAGCTAGTATGCTTAGAAAAACTTGCATAATCATCAAATCAATTAATCATAACCTTCTGGTCCAACAGTAAGGACCAACCAGAGCCTCTCTGGTTCCTCATAAAATGTACATTTTGTACCAAAATACTTTTACCAAAACCAATTACCATAGGCCATATTTTTCCATTACCATAACATCAATACTACTATTTCCAATAAGAACAACATATCTGAATCCTCAAATCTCCAAGAAGAGAGAACTCCAATATGTTGTAATCTTATTAGATATAATAGCAAGAGTTATATCATGCATACACACAACGACCATCCTTATTACATCCATAATCCCCTATTTATAGCAATAGCTATCCATCACACACACGACCATCCTTATTTCCCCTTGAAATTCATATGAACTATTTCATCCAATGACAGGCTGCAGACCTTTCTGTCAGAGTGAACCCCATTCATCGTTTTTATCCAAATCATATTCTCAACACAAGTTTATATTCAAACCTTTCAAATCATAAGAAAACTCTATTCTAGATCAAATTACTCAACTCATCTTGTTCTTCCCAAACAGGGCATGGTTTTAAAACTGTTTCTAATGAACAGTTTCTGTTTAATCTTTCCAAAACAGGTTCTAATCTTTTGAACCATAAAATACTTCTTTCAAAAATTGTTTAAAAGCAATTTTCACCAAATTTCTTCTAAATCTCAATCATTTATAAATATTATAGAATTGAACAACAGATTGCAAACTTACGGTTATAATAACAGGTTAATAAAACTCATAGTTTATAATCGACGATAGTTTAAAACTCACCTTGATAACACAGATTCTGCAGGTTATTACACAGCAATTACTAGATCCTTTGAACAGCAAATTTCTTTCAGAAATGCACTTCACCGCCTTTAAACTTTCTTTATTTTGTAAACTAGAAAACTGATAAGGTTTTTACCTTATGATGGGTTTCTTTTAATATAAAAAAAATCATTAGGCGGTGGAAGGATATTGTTTTATAATCAACCTTTCTTAACTACGATGGTTTGAATCACATAATATATTACAGCCTATACAATTTCCACATGCATGCATAATATTAATTTACCGCACATGTGCACATAATTCATGCATTTATAATTAAGGTAACATGCATGTTTTCACATAATTCACATAATAAATGTGTAGAGTTACCTTAACCAGTTAAATGGGTTAAGGCCCAATAAAATCGAATAAATCCACATATAACACACACACACACACAATCTATACATTCACATATACACATACGTTTGAACATATATACATCGATCTAATCGCGGTTAGCAACCAGTACACATCGTGTATATATGTGTATATAAGATTGACCGACGGGTATATATACATATAACACATACAACTGTTATAACCGGGTTTCTGACAACCTGGGTCAAGATAAATTATACGTTATTATTTGGTAAATTATAAGATGGCATGCTTATTAATTGATTAATTACATGAATATTATGCATTTGTGACATCATGCATGATATGGTATGTATATATATAGATATATAAGTGAATAACCTATGTGTGATAGATAATGTGCATAAGTGGTGTATTATTTTTTTAAGAAGATAGTATCTTCACTTTTAAGCAAAGTGAGTTTTAATAATATAAAGTCACACCGCCTTAGTCAATTTTATATTTATACATATCCTCCACCGCCTAAGTGGGGATATTTAAAGAAAAGTAAAAATAAGATTCTTTCTTATCACTGTTATTTTAGGAAAGAATCTTTTGAGTAAGCAAAAGAATGTTCTAGGCGGTGGGATTTTGGAAAAAATCTATTGCTACGAAAGTGTGTGAAGATCTTGTGTTTAGCAAAGAATTTGTTGTATGTTAATCAACAAACAATCTATTTGATAAGGTGGGTTTTATTAACCAAACCTTTATATTTGTTGTTGATCTTCTCTCACATTGATTTGATGATAATCCCCTTTTCCTTTCGATGTATTTTAGTTTCTGTATTTTCAGTTCCAGCGATCAATACACTGAGCATGTTCA
>NC_037532.1:18328832-18330114 GCF_001531365.2 Cynara cardunculus var. scolymus
CAGGTGAATGCAGATCTAAGAAGACTATGACGCCATCTTCCAAAGCTACTTCATCCTCCAGGACTATAGATGAGAAATATTCCAGACTGAAGGATAAGTACAAAAAGATGAAGAAGAACCAGCAAAAGTCCAAAGGTCTTGTTGCTGAAGAGCATGATTGGGCTGAATCATCTGAAGAATCATCTTTTGATGAAGAGGATAAAGCCTATGTCTGCCTGATGGCCATAAATGCTGACGAAGGAACTTCTGAAGCATCTACCTCCTCAGAGCCATCTTCTTTCTCTACTCAGGTATGTCTCCTGAATGAATCTTCTTCCTCTAGTCTTTCTGCACTGGATACTCTGACGGTTGACCTTTACAATGCCCTTAATGGCAAATCTAAAGCTGAGTTGCTTAATATTGATCTTCAAGAGAAATTGAAGATTTKYCATTTTAAGATCAAAGAACTTACCTCTGTTGAGGAAAATCTTAAAGATCAGGTTATTGTAAACCAAACCATTACTGTTGAATGTGAAAAGGCTATTGATGAGCGTGAGCGAGCAATCGCTGAACTCAAGGCTGAGAAAGCTACCATAGAAGGATGGTGTAAAGCTTCATTTAAAGCCTCTGAGATCATTAACGCTCAGGTTCCCTCCAAGTCAGAGATTGGTCTAGGATTTTCCTATGATCAGGAAGGTAGTGTTGATGTTGACAAGTCCATGCCCAAGTTTGGTACTTTTGTCTCTTCTATTCCCAACACTTCTTCCTCTCAGCTCTCCTCTTCCTCTGAGAGTCATCTTGAAGGAACTCCTTTGAGTTCAGGATGCAAAGACAAAGGTAAAACCATTGTCACAGCATCTCTTCCTAAGAAGTCAAACAAGTCTAATAGATCAAGGTCTATTCCTTCAGCTTGCAAAACTTCTTCTTCCTCAAAAGTTCCTCCCAGAACAGATGAGAAGGGTATTCTTGGAGCTGGTCCTGTTTCCAATCTGATACTTCCTGGCGCTAAAGCATCCTTTGTCTTTAGGAAGTGTAAACACTATGGTGAAAATACACATATTGCCAATAAGTGTCCTTCTGTCGCTAAGATTGGTTCACCAATTTTAAGCAAGAAAGTAGCCTGGGTTGAGAAATCAACTTGGGTGAAATCATCCACAAAGGCTGCCAAAACAGTCAAAGTGAAGAATACCACTAGAACCTCTTCTTCAGGTTCAGTGAAGACAACTCTGGCTGAAAAATCTTCAGTTTCAGACATTGTAATTCCAACCACGAAAGTCTCTTCGTCAGACTTAGTGAAGACTTC
>NC_037532.1:18330214-18335155 GCF_001531365.2 Cynara cardunculus var. scolymus
TTAGGTTTTCCTTTCCTATCTTCCGCAACAATCTTTTGTTTTTCTGTGTGTATTAATTCTTGATATAAATCAATAAGAATTAAAAAGTTGAAAAAATCTGTGTAATTGTATTCAACCCCCCCTTCTACAATTACTTTCTGCTTATTGCCTTACCCTTCGGGACTAACACTCGCCACTAAACATTTATATAATCTTCTAAACTCGCGTCTTGCAGCGATGACGGCATCCGAGGTTCTCATCATACGCTGGTGATGCATCTCCAATACATCAGACAGGTTATTCAAAATGTAGTTGTGATATCCCAGCGGGGTCTGGTGAGTTTGAGTTTCCAATGCAATACCCCGCACCCACTCTCGTTCATCCAGAGTCATGCCCTGGGTGTAGGATGTAGGTACTCCAGTCACCACTCGTGAGACTCTGCTCCCATGCTGCAGTTGGGATGCCTCTCCTCTTGTTCTATTAGAGTTCTCAAAAGTCACCCGTTGAGGTAGTGACACCTTTTTCTTAGCCGTGACCCTAATCCTCGAACAATGAAATGTTTGTGGTGGAACATCGGGCACTAGCTCCGATGGAAGTAACACTGATGCAGGTGGTAAAGCAGGTGTCTCGCTAGTTGTTGTGTCCTCAAGATCATATGGGTCTACATTTTCATTGATTGATAAATTCCTTCTAGATCGACCAACCACGTAACCAGATTCGTTTGTTGAATATTCACTAGGAATAGATGATGACATAGTGATCTGTAATATTGGCAAACTTAATTAATAAACATACCATCAATAAACGCTTAAGGTTAAGACAAGAGTTACTATGCAGAGACAAAGGATGGAAAACAAATTAGAGCCTCTAGATGACCAGAGCCTCTGGTTCCATTACCAGAGCTTCTGGTTGAAGTTCCCATACTTGTAACATCATTTGACTTTTAGTTCACCGGCCTCTAGTTCAACATCCACTTAGTGATGTAAGGGATTTCTAATTCATCGGCCTCTGGTTCACCCTACATAGCAAACCAATGGATCTCTTGGTCCATCGATCTCTGATTCCTCATACATAGTGGACCAATGGATCGCTTTCCATCGACCTCTGGTTCCTCATAACTTAGCAGACCAATGGATCACTTTCCATCGACCTCTGGTTCCTCATATATAGCAGACCAATGAATTGTTGTCCATCGACCTCTGGTTCGACATACACTTAAAGAATTTCTAATTCATCAGCCTCTGGTCCAACATACAGACTTAGTAATTATTTTCCTTTCGAGGACCAAAACCTCTGGTTCTAACCAGAGCTTCTTGCTCTCAAGATCAAGCCAACCAGAGCTTCTGAACACCCTCCACTCATATAGTTAAATGGTCCTTTAACCACAACTAGAACGCAAAGCTCACTCCTATGTCAAGGCAAATCTTACCTAATGCATAGTACAAATTTTTATTTTTTTTAATATAGAGGCTATAAAGACTAGACCGTTTATCAAACTACCAAGTATCCAGATACAGAGTTGACCCACGGGATGTCTTAGTGCTCTATTTAACTTGTTTTACTTCACAACCAAAGCTTCTGGTTAGTCTTGGGCGATGGATATTCAAAATTTATGCAAACACACACATAATCATGCTTTTCATATTTCAAATAAAATTTCAAATAAAATTTCTAAATTTAATCATATTTCCAACACAACCGATTCGAATCTTCTATCATAATACTTAAGTTAAACATAGGTGATCAGACTCTGTTTAATTTAAGTATAATAACACGAAATTCATCCTCTGGTTATACTAGTGACATTGTTTTGAAAATATTTGGTTATAGATTGTGGTTTTAAGAAAAACCGGTGTTCTCTATAACCGAGGCTCTGATACCAAATCTGTCACACCCCGCTAAATTGGAAACACGAGGCGTAACAGGTAAGCATTTCATAGCTCCAATTGATAGATAACACCATTAAACACATAATCCATAAAATTTACAATTTCATAACTCTACTGTTCACGATGAAAACAACATCATTTGTAGAAGGAGTTACAAAGACTTGTGAACAGGTGTTATCGTAAAATGCTTCCAAAACTTCCATTCTTACTTATTTTCCTGAAAAGAATGAAACATAAATCACTTCTTGCAAACTAATACATAACTTGCACGATATAAATGTAAATTTTCCATCGATGTTTTAACACTTGAGACGCTACAGAGCCTTACCTGACCAATGTGCCCCATTAGTTTACGAACTACCATAAGTGGCATGTTCACTCACTTAGGTACCACGGTTCGTATCAGTACAACTTCAGCGGTGGCCCATTAGCACACATGAGTAGACTATAAAAACATAGGTAATGTGCACCCTTTTTTGGGTGGGACTGTCAACACAATAGCGGCTATGCACAATTACCACGGCCCGGGAACATGCCCGAGTTAACTAGTACCGTTTACAGAAGGGGACTTTTTTATAATATACTCTCAAGTACATCAATTTATCATTTATACATAATGCAATACCAATCAATTTTTCATGATTTCAACAAAAAAAAAATTCACTAAACAGTTCTTTAGTCCAACAGTTTTCAACTAAACAGTATAGTTTGCATACTTTCATGCTTTTCCCCCAGTTTAAACAACTAAAAGCAGTAAAAGTGGGGCCGTGAATACTCACAAGTTTGCTGATGAATATCCAAGTATTTGGTGACATTTGAAGCACAATACGTCTGCCCTACTTTCCTAAACAATCCGCAATCCAATAATTAGATTACCTATCGGGTCTTGATAAAGATAAAGTAAAATTATACCTTATGTAATGCCAATGAGTTTTTATGGATTAAAGTTGATACCATCTTAATTGTTCTTAAAAATAGTCCAATATTTATACATTAATAAAAAGAAAATCAAAATCTTTTGCATATAAAGATACTATTTGGACAGACATGTAAATTCCGATTCTGGAATCTTTGTGACACCAATCATTGCCAAAGGGAACCTTCCATAAATCATTTTGAACATGCATGTACATTTCTCGTCAACAGCATCATTTTGCTCCGAAGTTTTATATTAAGCATTTAAATGCTCAAAACTCAATATTTTTGAGTGAAACCTAAAACAATAAAACAACAGCTCATCCAGATATATTATAAAAGGAAAAACAGAATATTTGAACTTTTCTGTTAGAAGATACAGACGACACAACTGCAAATAAACAATCTGTCGGTTTCCAAAATGTCATTTTTAATGGTTAAATACTACATGCAATGTGGTTTTACCCCATTTTCTTGAGTTTTAAGTTTATAGATCATAGATTATCATCTTTTTGAAGACATTTTCATGTTTTCGATGAATAATCTCCGATCTTAAATTCTCCAGAAAATTTTTGAACTTGAGGAGAAGAAAGAAATATGAAAGAAACGAAAACAGTAATGAAAAGATACGAAGATAATAAAACCAATCTATTACCTTTTACTTGTTACTTCTTGAAGACTTGAATCTTCTTCAAGATTTATGGTATCTAAGAAGATTTTGGAAAAATGGGTTCGGCTGGAGTGGAAGACGAAAGGTTTAGTGAGAGAAAGACAGTAAAACAAATGAAGGTGAAATGAAAGATTTCAAAAGAAGTGAAGTTTTTATATGAGAGTAAAGGGGCCGACCCATTCAAGGCCCAAACCACCTCATTTTTATTTTCTTATAAAAAATACAGCCCAACTAAATGTTAACTTAAATACATTTTTATCAAATACAGATAAAATTAATCATTATTAAATCAAAATTCCAAATTTTGTAAAATTATTGGTATATTCAAATGAGACTTTTATGTTTTTAATTTGAATTTTATAATATCAACTTTATTTATTTTAGGTGAATTTTTAATATATTTGGCATTACATAAGTTACTTCATTAGTTACCCGTCGGGATAGGGTTTCCTGAACTAAAATTTTGGGAACTAAGTCAAATAATTTCTAATCAACATGACTAGACCCTAATAAATTATAATCCTAAATATAAGAACCCTATAAAGATGCTAACCTAACGCTCCGAAAATGATGGATGTCACACCATGACCGGATGGAAACGCAATCTGGTCAACTCTTTAGGCAGATATAACGTTAGGTATTCATCAAAACTTAAACATAATATAAATAAAACCTTTATTCAAAGAAGAGAAATTACTAAATACTCACCTTTGCCTTGAAGACTTGTTTTTGATTCCTTTTTCCTGATTTTCCACATAAAGTAGAAATATGCTCTCAAAATAGTAAAACCCTTCCTCTTTCACTGGTACTTGCTATTTATAGCAATTACAGCTGACTTTTGAAACCATAACTACACATTTGACCAAAATTGAAAAAGAAAATAGGGGGTTGTGCTTACGAGGCACTTTCCTCCGATAAAATAATACACACACATCACATACATAATTATTTGATTATCTGATAAATAAAACCGAATATTAAAATATGTCCTCCTTAAAAGAATTTTCGTCCCGGAATTCCATTAGGAAACAAATATAGATATTTCATTCGCATTTCTGCCTCTGATTCCGGGTGGCGTCTTCTCCTTTATGATAATGTCACTGAACCTTTACTAACCCAATCTCCTTATTCCGCAATTTCTTTATCTTGAAGTCAGTAATGGCTTCAGGGGTTTCTTCAAAACATAACTTCTCATCAATCTTAATTTCTGGTAGAGGCACTACTACTTCCGAATTTGCTAAACACTTCCTCAAATTTGATACATGAAAAGTATCATGAATACCACTTGACTCCAAAAGAAGTTCTAGTTTGTATGTGTAATATTCTAGTTATATATATATATATATATAGTAATTTAAAATTTTAATTAATTATAAAAGGGGGGAGGTCGGCTAGAGGAGCCGCCTACCACCCCTCCTTCTCTTTGAATGTATATATAGTTTTGTGAAGGAAAAAGGTACACACACACATTCCATTTTTAGAAATTTC
>NC_037532.1:18335920-18338066 GCF_001531365.2 Cynara cardunculus var. scolymus
GTGAGATGGCGGTGTAACCACGAGAGTGATGAGATAGCGGTGTAACCACGAGAAACATAAATACACTTATGTTTCAGAACAGGTTTGATACTAAACTGAATGTTTGGAATGTATATCGTTGAATGAGATTATACACTCACTAGACCTTATGGTCTAACGCTCAAATGTTGGACTAACCTGTAGGTCAACGTACTCTGAAAGATAAAGGCAAGGGAAAAGTCTGAATGATGATATTAGTTTGTGTGCATATGTATTAAAGATACATTTTGATAGTTCATGTTTTGTAATAATACTATTTGAGTATTATGAGTATGATGATGTGAATTACATGTAATTGGAATGTGAGGGTTGTTACAGTTGGTATTAGAGCCTTAGTTTAAGGGATCTGGGTATTTGCGAAATAGTTAGACTTAAACTAGAGGTGTGGAAAGTTAAGATAATAGGTTTCACTGGGTCTATGAACATAAGAATATGTTATAGTTGAAACTATTATGAGAAAGATAGATTACATATGATTGGTATAATTTGAGTTATGAGTGGGCATGACGATAAATGTGTTATTATGTTATGATTATGAGAATAATCATGTGTGTTTAAATGTGACAGAAAAGGTTACATATTGAGAAATGGCAGATAATCCCAATCAATCGGAAAGGACATCTGCTGACTATGGAAGAGGTCGGGAAAGAAGGAATGTTATGCAAGAAGAGAATCCAGAAAATGTAATTGAAACACGAAGTCGTAGTAGAGGACGAGGAAGAGGGCGAGGTACTAGACAAGAAACTCCTGGGGAACAAGAATTTTTGGCTCAAGAAAGTTCAATGTCTGGCCGAAGTCGAGGAAGAGCTAGGGGTGGACATAATGTTTCTGACCCTAAATACATTACTCAAGATATGTTGGCAGCTGAGCTGGGAAAATTTCAGGAGAGTTTGGTAAATTTGTTGAAACATACAAACCAAACTGATCCCAATGTAGAAAGAAATTCTGAGCAAGAGGAAGTCGGAGCTAGTACACCGGTAACTGGTACATCTGTACCTATTACTGCGTCCTCAGAACAGAAGGGAGGAGATATCAAGATGTTTCTTGCGTGTAAACCTCCTAAATTTTCTGGTGAACGTGATCCTGTTAAAGCTATGTGTTGGCTTAAGGAGATCGAACTAAGTCTGCAAATCAGTAACAGTACAGAACAAGATAAAGTTATGTTTGCTGTATCTCGTTTAAGATCAAGTGCTTTGTATTGGTGGGAAGTTTTTTCTAGTTCAGACATGAATATTCTGAAAACTATGGTTTGGGAAGAATTTGTGGTAAAGTTTAAGATGCAATATTGTCCTGAAGCTGCAGTTTGAAAGTTGGTAGATGATTTCCTTCGTCTTGAACAAGGAAACATGTCGGTCCGCCAGTATACAGAAGTTTTTATGGAACAATCTAGGTTTGCTGAAGCCTATATTATATCTGAAAACAGTAGGGTAAGAAAGTATATATGGGGATTGGAGTCAAATCTTCGAAAGTATGTAATATCCAGGAATCCGATAACATTTTCGGCGGCAGTTGATGCTGCTGAAATACTAGAACAAGATATTAACCGACAACCGCAAGAAAGGGTTGGAGAGAAAAGAAAGGGGGAAGTTAATATTACTGATTTCCGTAGACCGAGGTTTATGGAAAATGTGAATTGACCACTCTTAAGGTTTAATGATAAGGCTTGTACCCGATGTCATAAAATACATCAGGGAAATTGTAATGCAGAATCTCGAGTATGCTTTAAATGTCAGGAACCTGGACATATAGCTCGAGATTGTCGGATGATGCGAAGATGTTATATTTGTAATTCACCTCAACATATAAGTACTGATTGTCCGCAAGCAAAGAATAGAGGGTTTGGTTTTCCTGGAGGTCGGAGATCTGGATATTCTGGGGGTCGATGATCTGGGTATGTGCCAACAGGTCATGGGCAAATGGATAATCGTGATAATACTAGTGGACGAGGAGGGACAAGACAGACAGAGGGTAATGCAAAAGGGATAGCCTTTCAGATGACGAAAGGTGAGGCAGAAGAGCATCCTGAAGTGGTTACAGGTACATTCCTTGTTAATTCAGTATGTGCCAAAGTTTTATTTGATTCGGGTGCAAATCGTTCTTTTGTGTC
>NC_037532.1:18340581-18342183 GCF_001531365.2 Cynara cardunculus var. scolymus
ATTCGAGTATTCAGGCAGCACCTTTTGAGGTTTTGTATGGACGAAAATGTCGAACTCCTTTGTGCTGGAATGAAATAGGTGAAAGACAGTTAACTGGGCCTGAGTTAGTCCAGCAAACTGCAGATAAAATTGGGGTAATACGAGAACGAATGAAAGCGGCACAAGACAGACAAAGAAGTTATGCAGATAAACGTCGGAAGCCGATTGAATTTCAAATAGGTGATAAAGTAATGTTGAAAGTATCACCTTGTAAAGGAATGGTGCGTTTTGGAAAGAGGGGAAAGTTAAGTCCAACATATGTTGGACCATTCCCTATTATTGGAAGAATTGGGGAAGTAGCCTATAAGTTAGAACTTCCTTTAGAATTAAGTGGAATTCATGACACGTTTCATATGTCAAATTTGAGGAAGTGTCTAATAAGTCCAGATGTGGCGATATCATTACCTGAGATTAAGATAGATGAAAAGTTATGTTTTGAAGAAATTCCTGAAGAGATTACTGACTATAAGGTGAAGAAGTTACGAAACAAAGAGATTGGGTTAGTGAAAGTTCAGTGGCGTTATCATAAAGGATCAGATGCCACCTAGGAATCAGAATCGGAAATGCGGATAAAATATCCCTACCTTTTTGTTTAAGTGAAATTCCGGGACGGAATTCTTTTAAGGAGGGTATATTGTAATATTCTAGTTGTATATATATATATATATATAGTAATTTAAAATTTTAATTAAAAATAAAAGGGGGGAGGTCGGCCAGAGGAGCCGCCTACCACCCCTCCTTCTCTTTGAATGTATATATAGTTTTGTGAAGGAAAAAGGTACACACACACATTCCATTTTTAGAAATTTCCACTCTGAAGAATCAAGAGGATTGCAAGAAAAAGAAGAGGTTTCTAAAGCTTTGATTCTCAAAGGTGAGTGTATTAAGAGTTTTGGATATGAATTGTTTTCATACAGATTGATAAGCATATAGAACTGATTATTATGAATTTGGTTGTATTTTATGATGATTCATGAGTAAACCGTACAAGTGTTGTCCAGATTGAAATCCGGATAATTAAACCGGCCAAGAGGTGACCGGTGTATTAACTAAACCGGCCAAGAGGTGACCGGTGTATCATCTAAACCGGCCATATGGTGATCGGTGTATTTCTAAACCGCTTGTGTCAAAAGGTTAAGTGATGTATTGTCCGGTATACTCTAAACCGGACAAAGGATGTGCGGTGAATCGTCCGGTTTATTTTAAACCGGACAACGTTATAATTGAAGTATTGTCCGGACTTGTAATCCGGGCAAGGGAGTTGGTTTRTTTTCAAAGTATTTTGACCGGACTTCTAATCCGGACAGGTTTGACCGGACTTCAAGTCCGGATGAAAAGAGAATGTTTTTGGGAAATATTTTTGAAATATAATGGCGGTGTAACCGCGAGAGTGAGATAATGGCAGTGTAACTGCGAGTGAGATGGCGGTGTAACCGCGAGAGTGATATAATGGCAGTGTAACTGCGAGTGAGATGGCGGTGTAACCGCGAGAGTGATATAATCGCGGTGTAACCGCGAGAGTAATATAATGGCAGTGTAACTGCGAGTAAGATGGCGGTGTAA
>NC_037532.1:18342397-18369147 GCF_001531365.2 Cynara cardunculus var. scolymus
AATGTATATTGTTGAATGAGATTATACACTCACTAGACCTTATGGTCTAACGCTCAAATGTTGGACTAACCTGTTTTGCAGGTCAACGTACTCTGCAAGATAAAGGCAAGGGAAAAGTCTGAATGATGATATTAGTTTGTGTGCATATGTATTAAAGATACATTTTGATAGTTCATGTTTTGTAATAATACTATTTGAGTATTATGAGTATGATGATGTGAATTACATGTAATTGGAATGTGAGGATTGTTACAGTATGCCACCTCTCCAACACTTTCAATGATAGGAAATGGTCCAATATATCTTGGGCTTAACTTTCCTTTTTAACCAAAATGTACTACTCTTTTTCAAGGTGATATTTTTAACACTACTTTATCACCGATTTGGAACTCAATAGGTTTCCGACGTTTATCGGCATAACTTCTTTGCCGATCTTGTGCCACTTTCATTCGTTCTCGTATTTGCCAAATTTTATCTGATGTTTGTTGTACTTGCTCAGGCCCAGCTAATTGTTTCTCACCTATCTCATTCCAACACAAAGGAGTTCGACACTTTCGTCCATACAAAACCTCAAAAGGTGTAGCTTGAATACTCGAATGGTAACTACTATTGTAAGCAAATTCTACCAAAGCCAAATGATTATCCCATGATCCCCCAAAATCAATAACACAAGCTCTAAGCATATCTTCTAATGTTTGGATAGTTCGTTCACTTTGTCCATCCATTTGAGGATGGTAAGTTGTACTTAGCTTAATCTGTGAAACCCATCTCTCTTTGAAAACTCTTCCAAAACATAGAAGTGAATCGACTATCTCTATCGTAAATAATTGATAGGGGAACACCATGACATGTCACTATCTCATCAATATACAATTTTGCCAATCTATCCATTGAATATGATTCTTTCATCGGTAAGAAATGTGCAGACTTGGATAACCGATATACAATCACCCATATGGCATCATAACCTTTAGATGTCCTTGGAAATTTGGTTATGAAATTCATAGTGATGTGATCCCATTTCCAAACTAGAATTTCTGAAGACTGCAACTTACTATATGAATGTTGGTGTTCTATCTTAAGCTGAAGACATGTCATGCAACTGTTCAACATGTTTGACTATATCTTTCTTCATACCTGGCCACCAATAGTATTGCTTCATATCCCGATACATTTTGTTTGTACCCGGGTGAATAGCAAAATGTGATTTGTGAGCTTCACTTAAGATACGTTCTCTGAGATTACCATAACACGGTATCCAAATTCTGTTTTGAAAACTCCAAAATCCCATGTCATTCTTTTCAAATTCAGATACCATTCCACCTAGTCTTTCTTGTTTAATTTTATCCTCCTTCATAGCTTCACATTGGAATTTATTTAATTATTCCTGGATACTCTGTAGTAACTCAACTCTTAAAGCTATAGCTTTGATGGTACCACTTTTCTCTCGACGGCTTAAAGCATCAGCCACCACATTTGCTTTTTCCTGGATGGTACAAAATTTCACAATCATAATCACTAACCAATTCTAACCATCATCTTTGGCACATATTCAAATCTTTTTGATGGAACAAATGTTGTAGACTCTTATGATCTGTGAATATTTGACATTTCGTCCCATATAAATAGTGCCTCCATATCCTTAAAGCAAACACTACTGCTGCTAACTCCATACCATGAGCAAAATACTGCTTTTCATGATCTTTTAACTGCCTTGAAGCATAAGCAATTACCTTACCACGTTGCATCAATACGCAACCCAAACCTATCTTCGAAGCATCACTATAAACCACAAAATCTTCCATTCCATCTGGCAAAGATAAAATTGATGCACTGCATAACTTATCTTTTAACATTTGAAAGACCTGAGCTTACGCTTCTTCCCACTCATACTTTACATTCTTCTTTGTCAATTTAGTTAATAGAGTGTCTATACGGGAGAAGTCTTGTATAAACTTGCGATAATATCCAGCCAATCTAAGAAAACTTCTGATTTCGGTTAGGGTCTTTGGCGCTTCCCATTTTTCAATAGCTTCAATCTTAAGAGGATCTACTTTGATGCCCTCTTCCGAAATAACATGACCCATAAACTGAACCTCTAGCAGCCAAAATTCACATTTTGACATCTTAACATACAACTTTTCTTGTTTCAGTAATTCCAGAAGTAATCTTAAATGGTGAGCATGTCCTTCTTCTGATCGATTGTATATCAAAATATCATCAATAAAGACAAACACAAATTTGTCAAGATATGGGAGACACACCCTATTCATCATATCCATAAAGGTTGCAGGTGCGTTTGTGAGTCCAAACGACAGAACCAAGAATTTATAATGCCCATAGCGTGTATAGAATGTCGTTTTTGACACATCTTCATTTCGAATCTTTAATTGATGATAACCGGATCATAAATCAATCTTTGAAAAATAAGTAGCCCCAACCAATTGATCAAAAAAATCGTCAATTCTCGATAGAGGATACTTATTTTGTATCGTCAATTTATTCAATTCCCGGTAATCAATACACATTCTCATTGATCCATCCTTCTTCTTTACGAATAACACAGGCGCACCCCATGGAGAAGTACTTGGTCGATCAAAACCTTTATCTAGAAATTCCTTTAATCGTGACATCAATTCCTTTAATTCAGATGGAACTATTCTATACGGTGTATGTGCAACTGGCGCTACTCCAGGCAATAACTCAATCTGAAACTCTATCAATCGATCTGGAAGTAAACTTGTCAAGTCTTCCGGAAATACTTCCGGATATTTCTTTACAACTGGAATATCCTCCATATTTTTATTTTCTTTCTTTATGTCAACGACATAGGCAAGAAAACTAACACAGTGATAAGGCTGGAATAACGATCATGCCTGTCACCATAGATTATAACTGGTCATTTCCCTGGTAAATCTATACGAATCATCTTTCCATTGCAGACTATATTAGCTTGATTTTTAGCTAACCAGTCCATTCCCACAATTATATCAAATTCTCTTAAGGGTATGGGAAATAACTGAATATGTACCTCACACCCTTCTATAGTTATGGAACAATTATCAATCATTTCCTTAACCGATACTTCACTATCGTTTGTTGTTTCCACTAACAATACCTCATCTAACATTTTAGATTCTAAGTGCGCACAATTAACAAATGATGGAGATACGAAAGAATGATTTGCACCAAAATCAAATAAAACTTTGGCACATACTGAATTAACAAAGAATGTACCTGTCAGCACTTCAGGGTGTTCTTTTGCCTCGCCTTTCGTCATCTGAAAGGCTCGTCCTCTAGCAATTGTTTCACCACGTCTTAATTCCCCACGACCACTCGAAGCATTACAATTAACTGTTAACCCGCAGTTAGGTGGAACATAACCAGATCCTCGGCCCCCAGAATATCCAGATCCTCGACCCCCAACAAAACCAGACCCTCGTCCCTTAGCTTGCATACAATCGACGTTCACATGTTGAGAGGAGTTGCAGGTAAAACATCTTCGCATCATTTGACAATCTCGAGCTATATGACCTGATTCTTGACATTTAAAACATACTCGTGACTCGGTATTGCAGTTTTCTTGATGTACTTTATGACATCACGTACATGCCTTATCAGTAAACCTTGGGACTGGTCGATTCATATTTTCAGTAAACTTTGGTCTACGAAAATCAGTCGTTACGGCTTTCCCTTTTCTTTTATCCCCAACCCTTTCTTGTGGTTGCCGATTAATATCATGTTCCAGAATTTCTGCAGCGTCAACTGCTGCCTAAAATGCTGTTCGATTTCTAGATATCACATATTTTCGGAAATTAGACCCCAAACCCCAGATGTACTTTCAAACTTTACTACTTTCACATATAATATATTTTCAGCAATCCGAGACTGTTCCATGAAGACTTTCGTATACTGACGAACTGACATGTTTCCTTATTCTAGACGAAGGAAAACATCTTCTAACTTTCGTACAGCCACTTCAGGGCAATATTGCATCTTAAATTTTACCACAAATTCCTCCCATAACATAGTCTTTAAAATATTTGGATCTGAACTTGATAAAATCTCCCACCAATATAGAGCACTTGACCTCAGTCGAGACACAACAAATATGACTTTATCTTCCTCTGCACTTTTACTGATTTGCAGACTTAATTCAACTTCTTTGAGCTAGCACATGGCTTTAACAGGATCACGTTCTCAAGAAAATTTAGGAGGTTTGCAAGCAAGAAACATCTTGATATACCCTCCTTTTTGAACTAAAGATGAAGTAAGGGGTACGGACGTATCTATTGCCGGTGTACTAGCTCCGGCTTCTTCCTGATAATATGGATCCCTTACTTCTTCCGAATTACTTTATGTCGAACGTCCCAACAAACTTACCAAACTTTCTTGAAATTTTTCCAATTCAGCACCCAACATTTCTTGAGTAATAAAACAAGGATCAGGAGCATTATTTCTACCTCTTTCACAGCCTGACATAGAAATCTCCTGTGCTGATAATTCTTGTTCCATAAGAGTTTTTGGTTGAGTATTTCTTCCCCTTCCTCGAACACTACATCGACTTCGTTTCGATAGACATAACATTTTATGGGTCCTCTTTTTTGTTTATCATTCCTCTTCCACGACCTCTTCCATGACCGCTAGAAGTCTTTCCTGATTGATTAAGATTATCTACCGTCTTTTCTTAGTACTCGAATTACTTTAACGTCCTTTCTGTAACAATAAACACTTATACGATTATTCACATATCAAAGTATTATAACATGTTTACCCATGGGTCTAATATTTGTAACTCACTATTACATCAATCACATGTAATCTAACTTTATCATACTTGTCCCCATAATAGGTTCAACTATATCATATTCCCATGTTCGTAGTCCCAGTGAAACCTATCATCACATATTCCACACCTCTAGTTTAAGTCTAAGTATTAAGAAAATACCCAGATCCCTTAAACTAAGGCTCTGATACAAACTGTAACAACCCACAATGCAATACATAATATACAATCATAACATTTTCTCATATGAAAACATAGTTGTCATAGTATAACCCGAAAGTTAATGTTTACATAATAAGATAAAATGTGGAATTAACAAAAACTTTGTCAGTTACAGCACAAACATCTAAATAACATTTCATTACATTTTCCCCTTGCCTTTATCTTGTGATGATAGATGACCTGCAAAACAGATTAGTCCAGTAATTGAGCGTTAGACCAAAAGGTCTAGTAAGTGTATCTTTCTCATACAAATAGTACATATTTCAAAACCCATAATTATAACAAACCTGGATCTTAATATATTATTTTATTATTCATCTATCGCAGTTACACCGCCAGTTCGTCTATCGCGGTTACACCGCCAGTTCATCCATCGTGGTTTCCAAACATTAAAGATTTTCCCTCTACAGCCCTTTAATCAGATAATATATAAAAATTGCCCACACTTTATCCGGAAAATTAAGAATCCGGTCAACTCTTTTTTGCCGGATAAGAAATCCAGACGGCACTAGCTGGATGGGTACGTTTTCGAACGGCGCTACAACCGGATAAAGATATTTCCGTATGGCGCTATAACCGTACCCGAATGTTTCCAGACGATGCTATAACCGTCTTCAACCGTCTCCAGATGACACTATGACCGTCTCCGGACGTCTCCAAACGGCGCTATAACCGTCTCCGGACGGTGCTATGACCATCTCCGGAGGGCGCTATGACCATCTTCGGACGGCGCTATGACCGGATGGAAACGCAATCCGGTCAACTCTTTAAGCAGATATAACTTTAGGTATTCATAAAACTTTAACATAATCCAAATAAAACCTTTATTCAAAGAAGAGAAATTACTAAACACCCACCTTTGACTTGAAGACTTGTTTTTTATTCCTTTTCCTGATTTTCCACATAAAGTAGAAATATGCTCTCAAAATAGTAAAACCCTTCCCCTTTCACTTATACTTCCTATTTATAGAAAGTACAGCTGACTTTTGAAACCATAACTACACATTTGACCAAAATTGAAAAAGAAAATAGGGGGTTGTGCTTACCATCACACACATAATTATTTGACTATCTGATAAATAAAATAGAATATTACATTGGATCTGCATTCACTAGCAAAGTGACCTTTGCATTGGCAGTTGTAGCAGATCGTTGAAGCCTTGTCAATGGGATTTAACTTTGGCTTTTTTCAGAAAGAGTCAGCGAGGGAGGTCTACAGTAATTAATTTTTCTAGAGAACCTCCTAAAAGGAGTTAGTAAGAAGCGCCAGTGACTCATCAAACTCTGATAGATCAGTGTTTGACAAGCCCTAAGATTTAGAAAGATCTAACTCAATGATAGATACAGAAGAAATAGAAGAAATAGAAGGGTTAGCTGAAGGTCTATCAAAGATCAAAGCTAACGGAGAGCTTTTCATTTCCCTAGAATCCTAAGAAGATTTTTCTTCAGCTGACGGGATTGCTTATGATTAAGCAATATCCCATAAAGGATACTAAGAGAGAGGGGGGACATGTCCTTGAACATCTTGAGACACATGGTATGATGATCCCATGATTCTAGCAAACGTTCTAGGAAATTTATTAGCGTATCAGAGTTGTAATATTCTTTTCCAATTGTCCTCAAATCAATAAGAAGACAATTAAAATGTTGATGTACTTCAGACAAAGTTTTAGTCTTTCCACAGAGAAAGCTTTCATATTGTTTTATTATATTTATCTTCCTCGATTATTGTACTTCAAAAGTATCTTCATATTGAACACATAAAGTATCCCACATGGTTTTCAAGGTTTTAAGCTTCATCATTGAGTGATATACCTCATCAGGAAGAGTCATAGCAATTATAGACCTCGCACGAGTGTCTAAAGCCACATATTTCTTATCTTCATCACTCCATTGATTAAGGAGCTTTAGAATCTACCGTTCAGGAATTGTCACAGTCATAGCAGTTGAAGGAACTACTAGAGAGATAGTGGATAGAACATAAGGTCCATTCTCTATATAGTATGGGATCTCAAGATCGACACCTTCCAAGAATAAATACATCCGATTCTTCTAGAGACTGAAGTTGTCTCTGATGAAACAAGGAGTTATGGTAGGAGAGTCATTATCATGAAAGTGGGTGCCAGTGTTTTGCAAAACAATTTTAACAGGAATAAATTATCTAAAGAAAAACAACAAAACAACACATAAAGCAAATGTTGCTCTGATACCACTTGTTGGTCCCAACCGGATCTATAAGAGTTATAGGTAATCAGTTTGTAGAAGGGGAGGATGAATACAAACACAAAAACTTTCACTTTTAAAAGTTATATATTGATAAAGAAGATCCATACAGATTTTACAGATTGTTTGCAGAAGAGATAAGGTAAAGAACTGTTGGGTTACGGGATCTCAAGCACAGCGGATAATAAAACCATAACCCTCCAAAGACCCATACGAACCGGAATAAATCGGGTGTTTCGAAATTATACCTCACAGTTAGCAAAATTTTGAATCACAACAACAAACAAAGCTTGATGCCGCCACGGTATCCACACAAACAATCCAAATCCTTTGCCTTCTCGTGATGCTAGTCACGGTTTCAAAACTTAGAAAAAAAAGGAAGCATACTGTTGTAGGTGATTTTGAGAGAGAATTGCAAGACCAAAAAATACTAGCATGAAATGGCATACATTTTATATGGATGTGAGAGGTATGGCCTAACCAAATCACCATGCCTCCACCAAAAAATACTAGCATGAAACCGTTAAGTTTTTCTTTCACAATAATCGATCGTAAAGTGTTTTTGTTTCCGTTGTTGGTTTGTGCCATTAGTAATCTACAATATAAAAGTAGAGTTCTTAGTGTCATAAAATTATTATTGTTTAATAAAGACTTTCATCAAACAAGCTCCCACTATTTTAATCAAAACAACAACCCTCTTTTATTGTTTCGAAAAACGTCACGAGCTTTCTAGCGGGCCAAGATCCATATTTTCATTATCAATCAATTTAGCTTTAGTTAACTGATCAACCAATAATGTTTTAGGTAAGCAACAACATTGCTAGTTACATCTCTATGTAACTCTTAGATAGTTGAGTAAACAACTTTTATTTAAATTCATCATATGAATGTTCCCAACTCATGCCTCCAAATCCCTAATGCTATTAGGCTTAATTTGGTTAAGTCTGACCCAAAATGGCTTGTAGGAATCCTATGTTTACCTTATCTTACTAAGATTAAATAGAGTACTCAACTTTATCATGACCCACCCTCAATGATCAAAGTCTTCATAAATGTCATGTTTGGAAGGCATCTTAAACTTAATATTTTGGCGAGGGATTTTAGTTAGTTTGAATATACCATTCTTTCTTTTGTGCTAGATCCTTTCCCCGTCGCTTGATGCAACCGGAATCCATATTGGAGGTGGATCACAAGGATCACTTGAATACCTTCCTTTCTTAGGCAGTTTAGACCTTTGTGACAAAACCAGTTGAAATCTTGCATGATATACTAAGACCTTATCACTCGAGATCGACGGTCCATTTTATATCTTATACAAAAATCATTTTCCTTTTTACTTTTATCAAAACTCATTTTGATTTGTAAAACAACTTTTACTTATACATTTTAAAAAAAACATATTTTGTTTTAAAAGATTGTAACAAGTATCACATACAAACAACCACACATAATATATCACAATATATAAAGCCTAAAAAATGTGAGATGGTTATAGCCCCCTTATGCGGTATTCATAGAGCCAAGTATGAATATCATAACGTAAAATAAACTTCTATGACTCAAAGTCTTCTTATCTTCACCACTTCATAATGCCTCCATCTCTCGCTTTCTTTTACACCAAATACTTTACATTACAATCAAAGAAACCTCGAGTTACATTCGGGGGGATTGGATGAGAGGAGAACGTACAAAAAGAGTATATAGAGAAAGGCACGACGTGCAAGTCGTATTTATCAAATATAATACTTTTTAGACTAAAAGCTATAATCATTCACCAAACAAATCACATTATACATATTCAATCACATTGAAACATAAAATCGATTTGCGACACCACTATATAAATAATACAAAATTCATACGACATTGAAAAAAAGGGATTCAATGTTCTTTGAAAAACTAACAAAAAGATCTACATCTTCTATGTTTTAGGATTTTAAAGATCTAGAACCCTTATGGGCCGAAAACCAAGTCAAACTCGTAGTGGGTTCGATTTTCGAAACAACATTGTGACACTATCGTAAACAATTAATAAAAAATTCATACGAAGTTGAAATGATGCGATTCAAAAAACTGTGCAAAGCTGACAGAAAGATCTAGGTTTTTCATGTTTAAAGGTTTTCGAGATTCAGAACATTTCTGGGACGAAAAAAAACAAAACATTTACAAAACAAAAACATACAACAGCTAAAACAGTTTTTTAATATATCATGCATGTCACAAAAACCGATCTAGAGGTTTGTAAGTAGCTCTTATACCATTTTTGGGTTATGGGATCTCAAGCACAGCAGAAAATAAAACTGTAATCCCCCAAGGACCCATACGAACTTGAATAAATCGGGTGTTTCAAAATTATACCTCACAGTTAGCAAAACTTTAAATCACAACAACAAACAAAGCTTGATGCCTCCATGGTATCCACGCGAACAATCTGAATCCTTTGCCTTCTCGTGATGCTAGTCACGGTTTTGAAGCTTAGAAAGAAAAGAGAGCATATTGTTGTAGGTGATTTTGAGAGAGAATTGCAAGACCAAAAAATACTAGCATAAAATGTCATACAATTTATATGGATGTGAGATGTATGGCCTAACCAAATCACCATGCCTCCACCATGCTTGAGTGTAAAACTTTCATACACCATCACTCTCTTACAAAGCTCATCTCTAGTCATCTTTATTTATGTTCGATATAAATAATATCTGATTTTATTTAATCAGATTAAATCGATACAAATCATATATGATAATTAAACATTTTTAATTATTGAAACTCCTTATGCGAATATGTTCAAAACGTGTGACCCAATGGGTTCTTGATATGTTGGTAATAAATATAAATCTCATATTATAAGTCCCAAAATGATCAATCTTTCATTAAATCTTCAAGAACATCAACGGCAAAAATGTTTTCTATTAAGAACATGTAGAAGGAGTAGAGAGAGAAAGTCAACTATTCATATATTGGTCAAACTCTCATATACGTATCTTATTATTACAACGAAGCTCTGCCAAAAATTACAAGGACACACCCTTTATATAGGGTCAAACAAGACACAAATAGTCAAAGTCAAATTGTCCATGAAAAGTCAAACACGATGACTTTTATACAATTATAGACAAAATAAACTTTCAAGACGAACACAATTTAATACTGATTTTCAATCCTAACATTCTCCCCCTTTGTATTCAGACTTCAAAGAAATTGATGCGCTTTAAGTCTCATTTGAACTTTGTACATTTAAGCACTCTATGTCTTCTTCAAAACAATCTTCAACTCGAAATCTTCATACAATCGTTTGTTGAGAAAGATGTTCTAACATTCTCCCCCTTGAATGTAGAACAACGATTATCTTCTCTTTTGACAATGTAGATCAAAAACGACAACAATCTTCAGACAACGAATTTTAGACATTCTCCCCAATAATGAATTTCTTCAGATAAGATCACAAACATTCTTCTTCGACGAGAAATCTCTATTTGTAAACTGTTGTAATGATGATCTTCTCATTCAAAAACTCTTAGACTTTGTAGCATCAGAATAATCTTCAGTAATAATCTCCAGTTGCATTCCTTTTGAGTCTTTTGCCAATTTTGTTGTTACTCTCCCTTGATCTTTTTAACACATTTCCCTTATAAAGATCGGAATTGGACATTTCATTCATTATTACATAATCCCCCTTATGATGAAATGATAATCATTACATCATACACAAGAATGAATGAAATTTTCCGCGAAAGCCGTCAATTCATGAAATTGTAAGTAGATCTTTTCAAATCCACTTATTTAATCTTTTCAGATTAAGGGAATGGGAAGATAACAACCAATTTCAACGTATGAAATTGTTTTCACTCTTATAAAAAGATTGGCCTGTGAGTATAACAGATATACTCAGTACAACGGATGTACTTTAAATATGAGACTTTTTGAGGCTCATCTCACTAGGTCTTCCATTCAATCATCGATAGCTTAATAATAGCATATCTATGAATGTTTAGGCAAAATAACATATAAAATGCAAAATATGTGTAGTGTAGAAAGATAAAGCAACGTATGCTTCTGTTCAGGCTCAAAATGATAAACCGCGTGGACTACACAAATTTATCAGACTCAATTAGTGATCAAAAAGACTTGAAGGGGGACATATATCCTTCTGATTCAATATCAACTTTCTCTGAATGAGAAATTTATAGATGATGAGTTGCATGCCCCAAGTGTTATTGGAACACTTATCTGTTGAGAGATAAATGAGTAGTTGTTGGGGTTGTAACAAGAATTGGCCTGGGCTTTGCCTTTTCCAATATTAGTCTCGAAAGAATTGAGAACTAATAAATTGTGTGGTATGCCTAGATTTTAGAAGTTTGGAACAGGATTCTTATATTCTTTTAATCCTGACACAACTCTCGTCAATTCTTTTAGCTCTGTTGATCCAAGATCTTTCAATAACACTAATAAATAGATTATCAATAACCTAAATAAGTAGTGTGGATGAATAAGATGAAGAATACTCAAGAACAAAGAATGTGTATATTCAAAACATATACTTGAGCATTAAAGATTCACTTTATAAAATAGAATGCGTAAAAACTCACTCCAAGTCTTATTTTACCATAGGCCTAGCTACCTATTTATACTAGCGATAAGAAGATAAATATCTAGTAAAACTATCTAGCYAATCTTCTAGGAAAGATAATGTTTATCTAAAGTATGGATAAACTATAAATCAAGATAAACTTAAAATCCAGCTGTCGATTTGTTATCTCCATCTGTCTTCCATGGGATGTTAATTCAACTTTATCTTCATATCTTCATCGTATGTCTCTGGGTAAACTGCTGAAGAAAACTCTAAGTGTTGTTGACTAGAGGGGTGATGAAGATGCTCTTTCCATCGCATCTCTGGTCGATTCATCGACCCTCTGGTTGTTCTCCAGACTTAGTTAATTATGCCTTAACGTCTTCATCGATCTTCTGGTTCTTCATCACTTATTGTTATTCATTACTTTTACATTAATGAACTATGGGGTCTAACAATCTCCCCTTAAGTAATGAAAGAACAAACATAAACTAATCTATGAAAATTTTGAAGAACAGAGACTAATTTAAAGAAAAGCATCAATTTCGAAATTTTCATTGGATGATGAATTCTTACAATACTGGAAGCAAAGAAATTACAATTTAAGGCAAAAAAAATTAAAACTCTATTCATGATTTACCTTGAGATATTTCCCAGAATCGTAGTAGCAGTCTTCGATAACTGATGACTGTAGATATCTCATGAATAAGTTGTTTCCCGTCTTCCCTCGGCACATGAGTTCTACCCAGTCTATCTCTAGTAACTCCCAGAAACCATTTAAGTGTTGAGGTTGAATACTTGAATGCTTCAGTTAGTCTGAAAAATTTCCTTACCCCGAACTCATTCTTGAAGACAAGTCCAAGCTCGGGTTGAGTCAAGACAGAAGCAGATCCCTTCTCCTGCAGGCCAACGAAGTCTTCATCAGGTGGAATGCAGAAGAGTCTGTCGATGCCCAAATGAAGAGCAATCTGAATCGATGCTTCACCAAGGTCTCCATCGTCTTCATAATTGCTCTGTTTGCCAACCCAAATCTTATGCCCTGATCCTGTCGCTGAGTTGTGAATGCATAAAGCTCGATCAAGTCATAGGGATTGAGATTGATCAAGTCATTGTCATTAAAGACGCTGACCTGACCATGGGCTCTCTCCACTGTGTACTCGATATATTTTATAGCTTTATTAGCGAAGGTTCTCATCTTTATGTCCATTACCAACCTTATTCCATCGTTTGAAAAGACAGCTGTGGTGGTTAGGTAGTCTGTCTAACAAGCCTATGGTGTAGGAGGTCCATGGATTATGGCGATAGAATTGGAGGATTAAGAGTCAAACCTTCATCGCAATCATGGTATAGGTATTGATGGATATTCTCCATCATTATTGGTTCCCTTGGTGGCATCTCCGGACGTCTCTTTAGCGACTCCATATTCGCCATGATTTCGTCGACTAAGCTCTACGGAGGGTGCCTTGATGAAGAGGGAATGTCCACATGCACCTTTGTTGGTTTGGCTGAGGGTTGAGTTTGGGTTATGGGTTGTGTATCGGTTAGCGATGGGATGGTTTCTTGGGTTGGCTCATGTTGGGGTGGTTCAGGTTCATCGGGTTGTGTTTAGGCTTGAGGTTGTTGAGGTGAATAAGGTTGGATGTTTATTTGTTTAGGTTCATTGGGTAGGGTGATGAAAGGTTCTGTGTTGCTGGGGGTTGGTGATGGGGTTAATGGTATGCTTGGTGTTGGTGATGTAGTGAAAGGTGGGTTGGTTTCTGTTGGTGGGGTTGATGGACTTTCATCAGATGAGGAACTCAACACGATGGGTTCAGGTATGGTGGCAATTGGAACATGTACATTATGTACATCTTCATAGGGTTGAGCCTTTGGTTCCCTTGCTTGGGTTCCTTGGTTTGGTGATGATGGTGGGTTTTGTGTTTGGTGATCGAATGATGAAACTGCAGCGGATGGTGCTTCCTAAGTTGTAGCAGTCGAGTTCTCCCCATCATGAGGACCAAGACCATGATCATCTTGGTCTGGATCCTCATGCCTTGGCCTCTTCTGCGGGCGTCTGGCTGAGCATGAAGCTCTGTTTCTCTGCTTCTTGATACGGAGGGAGGCCAGGTAGGCTCTCATAGCCTTTCTTCTTTGATCAGCCTCCATAGTTTGTAGGAGGGAGGCGGTGCGTGCTTGTTGGTTAGCAAGGCTCTGGGAGAGAGCCTTGGTAGGTTGAGCTGCTTGATGAATGAATTTAGCACTTATCTCGTTAAAATATGAGATAAGTGCCTTGGATAGATCCCTGAGGTCGGCTCTGGTGGCATACTCGGAGGTGGTGGATGATGAGGCTAGGGGAGGTATGGAGGTAGAGGTAGATGCGGTGGGTAGGATGGGAATGTTGGTGATCATGGAATTAAGCTCTGCAGTAAGGGAGGATAGGGCTTCATCGAAAGATGGTGCTGCAGGGCTGGGTGGTGGAGGTGGTGGAGGTGGTGGTTGGGGTATTTGGGCTAGGATGGTGGCTGGGAGTTGGTTTAGGGTGGTTTGTATGGTGGCTATTTGGTTGGTGAGGGAGGCTAGTGTTTCATCGATTGATGAAGTTGTTTGATGTAGGGATGGTTGAGGGATTTGGGTGATTGTGGTTAAGTGGGTGGTGATGGAAGCAATTGCCTCATCAGTTGCAGTTGCCTGGGCCATGAGGGTGGCGATGCAACTCATCATGAGTTGGTTTCGTTGGGTGGCAAAGGTGGATGAGGAGTTGTGGTGTTAGGTAACAGTTTGTTATAGCATTTGAAGTTGAGTGGAGGTGTATTTGGTTTGCGTGTCGAGGGTGGCAAGTGATATCGATGGATGGTGGGTTTTCAACAATCCCTTGGATGATGAGTTTTAGGTCTTCCAAGGACCGCTGAACTGAGTCAGCAAAGTCTTGGAACTCAGCCTTTGTGACCAGATCGGCCACGGGGGTAACCCCTGCAGCAACGGATGCTGCAGGTTGAGCCTCAGCTCCAGAGGTGCCCTCAATGCCTTGTGAAAATGTGGGCATTGAAGGACTTCCATCATGTCTTCGATAACCCTCTAGTGAGGAGCTATCTCTTGATGTTGTGACATCATCCTCTTCTTCTTCGGCTTCAGAGGCCAAGGAAGAGAACTAAATATGTTTCCCCTTCACTAGATCAAGTATCGAAGGGGGTTGATGTGCATGAATGGGAGATCGCTCTGAATGATCTTGAGGAGAAGCAATGGCAGAAGCAATACATGCTTCTGTGTGTGTGTGTGTGGTGTCGAGCTATGAGGCAATGTGGCTCTTATGTCTGCATCGCCTCTCTGTTGGGAGAGGGGCGATGGAAGTCGTGGTTCCTCAGCTAAATCATCTCCAGAGGCCCGAAGAATGGTCTTTGGATGGCTGGTTTGGGTTTGGTTTGTACTGGGCCGTTCTTGTTCAATACCTCTTTGGCCTTGATCGCCGGGGGTCGAGGTGGTGGTTGTCCTTTGGGAAGACGGATGGGGAATTGTATGTGTAGGGTCGGGGGATTCACGAGGAGTGTCATCATTATCATCATTTTCATCATTCGATGAAGATGGCTCATGTGCTCCCTCGCTTGACTAAGGGGACGGCTCTATGTTCTCCGGGGTAGCTGCCCTTGGTGCATTGGACAGCATAGAGCATTCGTAAGTTCTTCGAATCTCAGATGTCTCTGGGATGACACAGAGCATGGCTCTGGAAATCGTCCTGTCGTTGGTGTAGCCATCCTTTGAGAGTGTAGGTCGATGGCCATGCATCTTGAAGAGTGGAGTGAATTTTTGGGTCCAAACTGCAGTCGAACAGGAAGCGGTTCATGAAAGAGTATTGTTCAAGAAAATTGAATCTACCGAATCGATAGAAGTTAATCGATTTGGCTCTGATACCAATTGTTAAACCCATATCTGACAATAGAGTAATATAAAGGAATTTAAAAAGAGATTTGTAGAAGAAGATGAATAGAAATCGGCCGCCGCTTTCTTTATTGAATRGAAAATACAWTCTCTCAAAAAYSCTAATCGACTCTCATGTGATGTGTTTGAATCTGTGTGTTACAAAGTGTTGATAATTCATCTCTCTTTTGTAGAAACTTGCTTTTTTTTCGCTTTTAGTCTTTCAGATTTTTCAAAATTTAATTTCTCTTTCAATTTAAAGAAATCCTCTGAAAGTTTTATCACCCTTAACTCTAGCTCAGATGGAGCAGAGTTGGTTTCATTGGAAGTAGACTCACATACCTGATCATCAGAGTTGGAGGTGGATTCTGCAGTAGATGTGGCCATCAGACAGATGAGTGTTTTATCTTCTTCATCAGATGAAGAGTCGGATACCCAATTTTCTTTCTCAGCCATCAGGTTTCGCTCTCTTGTATTGTACTTGTACTTATTCTTGTAATAATCGGCATCCTTTAGCAATCGTCCTCTGCACTCTTTTAAAAAATGACCAATTTTCCCGCATCTGAAGCAGCAAAGATCATTTTTCGTTCCGTTTATATCTTCTTTCTTGTCCTCCCTTCCGTCTTCTCTCTCTTCTCTTTCTTCTCTTCTGTCTTCCCTGTGATAGAATTTCGATGGTTTCTTCTCATGGTATGACTGGTACTTCTCCTTCTTGAAGTCTCTTCGTTCATAGGGTCTTTTGATGAACTTCTTTTGGAACTATCTTGTAATCAAGGCTAGAGACTTGGCAAAGGCTTTGATATCATCATCTGATTCAGATGACTCGTCTTCAGATTCTGATTCTACCACCATTGCTTTCTTTCCTTTCTTGTTGTGATCTCTGGTGGAGGTCCTTGATACTTCGTTTTCCTCTGCAGCAAGAGCCAGAGGTCCACCGATGGATACTTTCTTCTTCATTATGCTGTTCTCTTGTGCCGCAAGCGTTCCATATACATCATGAAGTGACCAGCCGTCTAAGTCCTGATTGGCTTGAAGGGACATTGACAGCTGAGTCCATTCATCGCCAAGACTTTTTAGGAACAAAACATTGTTTTCTTCCTTTGTTCTAGAGATATCATTTCGACGACATTGATTAATCAATGTGTTGAAACGATCGTAAGTCTTCTTTATTGGTTGATCAGGAAGAGCTTTATAGTTGGTGTATTCGTTGAGACATTGTGTTCTACGATTCTTCTTTGTTTTAGCTCCTCCTTCCAATTGGCTCGCAAGTTCATCCCACAATTCCTTTGTTGTGGAACATGCATCAAAGGATTGAAAATTTTCATTGGGAATGGCCATGATGATTAGTCGCTTGGCTTTCTTGTCAATTTCCACACGTTCAATATCGTCTTCATCCCAGTTCTTTTCATCCATGGGCATAAAATAAGCAGGAATTTCTGCTGTGGTATTTGTTCCTAGGACTCTTGGGACAAGAGTCTGTGGAACGTAAGGACCTTCCATTACAAATCGCAGGAGGTTTCTATCCATCCCTTCCAAGAAGTTTACCATCCTTATTCTCCATTGTGGGTACTCTTCTCGTTGAAGAGTTGGAGGCTTGGTGAGGGAGCCAACCCTATACGCAGAATTCCAGTTGGCCATTGAAGATATGAAGAGAGAGAAATGAGTTTTATGGAGAGATGATGAAATGAGAGATTTTAGTGATCGTTTTGATTGAGATACAATCAGTTGGCTCTGATACCACTTGTTAATCCCAGATCTCTTAAAAACACTAATAAATAGATTATGAATAACCTAAATAAGTAGTGTGGATGAATAAGATGAAGAATACTCAAGAACAAAGAATGTGTATATTTAAAGCATATACTTGAGCATTAAAGATTCACTTTATAAAATAGAATGCGTAAAAACTCACTCCAAGTCTTATTTTACAATAGTCCTAGCTACCTATTTATACTAGCGATAAAAAGATAACTATCTAGTAAAACTATCTAGCCAATCTTCTAGGAAAGATAATGTTTATCTAAAGTATGGATAAACTATAAATCAAGATAAACTTAAAATCCAGCTGTMGATTTGTTATCTCCAGCTGTCTTCCATGGGATGTTCATTCAACCTTATCTTCATATTTTCATCGCTTGCCTATGGTTGAACTGCTGAAGAAAACTCTAAGTGTTGTTGACCAGAGGGGTGATGAAGATGCTCTTTCCATCGCATATCTGGTCGATTCATCGACCCTCTGGTTGTTTTCCAGACTTAGTCAATTTTGCCTTAATGTCTTCATCGGTCTTCTGGTTCTTCATCACTTATTGTTTTTCATTACTTTTACATTTATGAATTATGGGGTCTAACAAGCTCACAACAACTACCCCTCTCTTTTTCATTTTAAGCTCTGCACACAAACCCTTTTGTATTTAATCTAACTCAGATATGGTTGTCCTCTTGGGTAGGTTTGTCGGTTCTGACATTCCATAGAGGTATTTCTGATAAGCACTCAGTCCCTCCTAAATTTAACAATATGCTCAGTTGATCACAAACAGTTGATCAAAAATTAAGATTTCAGATAAAGCACAATGATCAGATAAAAATTGATCAAGATATTTGGCTTTGAAGCACAATCACAAAAAGAATGATGCGACAACGATTGGATTATTCGGTATGCGAGAGAAATGAATGAAGATCTGTAAGTATGAGTTTACAGATTTAGATTAAAAAAATGAAATGTATATCATTCAAGGTAAAAAAAAATTGAAAAACAACCTTTGAATACAAACGAGTATATTATCACCGAAAATGATTTATATAAGATACGTGAATAACAGTTTCAAGAATAGCTGAAACAGGTATTGGAGTTATGTATGATGAGAAATTACACAAGTAAAATCTCAGGAAATACATGTTTAGAAAATGTACTCCTTTCCAAAAAAAATTATTTTCCGAAAAAGATTTATTGAACTTTCTAGAGAATCCCCCCTAGAAAGTAGATTTAAGTAATATTTTGATTCAACTCAAAAATAAAAAAATGTAAACATGTTTAGCACGTGTCATAAACTGTGTGTTTAGAAACCACACTCGATAAAGCACGAGTCATGAACTGAATTGTTCAGAAGCCTTTGTTGGACAGTGTACAACTCCCCCTACATTAGTGTGTCACACCCTGTTAAATCGGAAACACGAGATGTAACAGGTAAGCAAGTCACAGCAGCAGATATTACATACACCATCCAAGTTTTACAAACTTCGAATTTAACATCCATAACCAAGTTGGAGTTAGAATAATTCTTTACAAAAGTTACAAAATGAATTTAATCGTTGTCGTCACATATATGCTCCAAAACTTCATTTCTTACTTATTTCCTGAAAAATATGAAACATAAAACAACGTCAACTACAAAGAGTTGGTGAGTTCACGGGTTTTCATATGCACAAAAATAATTACAATGCATAAATCAATTCTTGCAAACTAATACATAAACTTGCACACGATAAATGTAAATCTATAACGATGTTTAAAACTTGAGACGCTACTGAGCCTTTCCTGACCAATGTGCCCCATTATTTTACGAACTACCATAAAGTGGCTCGCGCTCACTAAGATACCACGGTTCATATTAGTACTACTTCAGCGGTGGCCCGTTCGCACACATGAGTAAACTATTAAACATAGGTAATGTGCACCCATTTTTGGGTGGGACTGTCAACACAATAGCGTCTATCCACAATTACCACGGCCGAGAACGTGCTCGAGTTAACTAGTAGCGTTTACGAGAGGGGACTTTTTAAAACATATCCTCTCAAGTACATCAATTTACCATTTATACCATAGTGCAATACAGTCAATTTTTCATGACTTCAACAAATCTTGACTAAACAGTTCTTTGGTCCAACAGATTTACAAATAAACGGTATAGTTTGCATAACTTTATGCTTTTTCCCTAGTTTAAATAAACAAAAAGCATTAAAAGTGGGGTCGTGAATACTCACAAGTTTGCTGATGAATATCCAAGAACTTGATGACGTTTGAAGCGCTAAACGTCCTCCCTAACCTTGCTAAACAGTCTGAAATCCAATAATTAGATCACCTAACGGGTCTCGATAAAGATAAAGTTAAATTACATCTTATGTAACGCCAACGAGTTTTTATGAATTAAAGTTGACACTTATATCATTTGCTCTAAAAATAGACCAAAAATTATACATTTTAAAATCAAAGTCCTTTGCACATAGAGCTGCCATTTGGACAGAATGTAAATTCTATTTCTGGAATTTTTGGTCTCACAAATCACTGTTAAAAAGGAACCTTCCAAAAGTCATTTTGTGTCCAAATTTTTATATCATCAATAATAATGAGTTAAACAAATATTTCCCAAATATCAAGAATTTTGGATGGGTTTAAGGCACTCATCATTACCCTACAACTTTGAGTGACACAATCCCTAAGACAGATTGCACTCTCTTCGAGTGACGGCCATTTGGAGGGTCAAAACTCATCATTTTTCAGTGATTTTAACTTTATTTTAAAGATAACACATAAGGCTAACTTTCAGAAAAAGAATCACCCATTTTCATTGAGTTTTGAAAGAGATAAGACCGTTTTAAAATGCATGCAAGATTCTGTCAGCAATGCTCTTTTTGCACCAAAATCTTGTATCAAGAAATTGAATGCTCAAAACGTAATATTTTTTAGTGAGACCAGTTGCATTAGAAAGATAACTCATTAAAATAAGTTTTAGAAGAAAAATAAACCATTTTGGAGGAATAACCAGAGAGATATGATCGTCCAAAGTAGGTTTTACCTATATGTATTTTTAATGAATAAAAGGGCCGGCCTCTTAAGGCCCAAGTCCATAACAATAAAAAAAATATTTTTCTTTTAAACAAAATAAAGCTCATTTAAATTATAACAAAAGTACATTTTATCAAATATTGATAAAAATATCATTATTAAATCAAAATTCCACATTTTTGGTAAAATTATTTGGACATTCGAATGAGATATTTTAATTTGGACTTTATAATATCAACTTTATTATATTTGGAGAATATTTTTAATGTATTTGGCATTACATAAGTTAACTTTATCAGTTACTCATCGAAACAAGGTTTTCTGAACTATATTTTGGGAACTAAGCCAGATGAATTCTAATCAACATGACTAGATCCTAATAAAATATAATTCTAAATATAGAAACCCTACAAAGGTGCTAACCTGACGCTCCAAAAATGACGGATGTCACAGTCTCCCCATGCCAGAAGAATTTCATCCCGAAATTTTATTCATCAGATCCTAGTTTAAGACTCGTTTGAGAACAAGTGGGGATACTTGCTTTTCATAAAATCTTCTCTTTCCCACGTGTACTTCGGTCCATGCCTCGAAGTCCAATGAAATTTTACAATTGGGATCTTGCTATGCCTCAACTGCTTGACTTCTCTATCCAAGATTTTTATTGGTTTTTTCAACGAAGCGCAGATGATCATTAACTTGTACATCTTCCAATGGTATGACCAGTGTTTCATCAGTTAAGCACTTTTTGAGGTTTGATACATGGAATGTATCATGAATAGCGCTTAACTCTTGTGGCAAATTTAACTTATATGCCACTGGCCCAATTCTCTCAGATACTTCAAATGGACCAACATATCGGGGACCCAATTTACCTCTTTTCCCAAAACGCACAATTCCTTTCCATGGTGAGACTTTTAAGTACTTTATCTCCTTTTTGAAACTCTAATGGTTTCCTTCGGTTGTCAGCATAACTTTTCTTGCGAACTCTTGTAGCCTTGAGTCGATCCTTGATAATTACAATCTTGTCAGTAGTCTCCTGATAACATTAGGTCTAGTTAATTGCCGATCGCCAATTTCTAGCCAACTGAGTGGAGATCTACACTTGCGTCCATATAGTGCTTCATAAGGCGCACACTGAATACTAGCATGATAGTTGTTATTGTACGTAAATTCAATTAACGGAAGGTGCAAATCCCAGCTTCCACCAAAATCTATGGTGCATGCACGCAACATGTCTTCAAGTGTCTGGATTGTTCTTTCCTTCTGTCCATCCGTTTGAGGGTGGTATGAAGTACTTAGATCTAGACGTGTACCCAACCCTCCTTGAATTGATTGCCAAAATCTTGACGTAAATCGACTGTCTCTATCCGAGAGGATGGAAATAGGTACTCCATGCCGGGTAATGATTTCATTTATGTAAATTTGTGCCAGCTTCTCCATCTTATAATCTTCTCGGATCGGTAAGAAATGAGCATATTTCGTCAGTCGATCTAAAATTACCCAAATAGCATCATGCCCTTTCCTAGTCCTAGGCAACTTAGTTATGAAGTCCATTGATATTTGTTCCCACTTCCATTAGGGAATCTAGGGTTGTTGAAGTAGATCGGATGGTTTTTGGTGTTCAGCCTTGACCATTGCACAAGTTAAACACTTGCTTACATACAGTGCAATGTCTTTCTTCATTCCAGGCCACCAATAGTGTTCCTTAAGATCCTTATACATCTTATCCGCTCCCGGGTGGACTGAGTATTTTGATCGATGGGCTTATGGATTTAAGATTGCCAATCATAGGTATCCAAACTTTGTCTCCCAAATAATACATTCCATCTGATTTTAATTGAAACTTAGTCTCTATGTGGTGTAGGGTCTCATTCTTCCAATTCTACTTCTTTAATGCTTCCTTTTGATCCTTGAGAATTTGTGCCTTCAGATTTGTGTTTACTATTGCTCCCAAAGCCCTCACCTTTGTTGGTTTCATTCTTTCCTTCCTACTTAGAGCATCGGCTACCACATTTGCTTTGCCGGGATGGTATTTAATTTCACAATCGTAATCACTAAGTAGTTTAACCCATCTTCTTTGTCTCATATTTAACATCTTCTGGTTGAGGATGTGTTGAAGGCTTTTGTGATCAGTGAACACAGTGCAYTTGGTACCATAAAGGTAGTGTCTCCAAATCTTAAGTGCAAATATTACGACTCCTAATTCTAGGTCATACGTAGTATAGTTCTTCTCGTGCACTTTGAGTTGCCTTGAGGCATATGCAATGACTTTATCTTTTTGCATTAGTACGCATCATAATCCTTGATGTGATGCATCACAATATACCACAAAGTTTTCTGAACCTTCTAGTAAAGATAAAATAGGTGCATTACATAGTTTATTCTTAAGAGTCTTGAATGCCTCTTCTTGTTTTTCTCCCCAAACAAACTTCTTTGTCTTTTTGAGTTAAAGTTGTGAGTGGTTGCGTAATTTTTGAAAAATTCGCAATGAATCACCAATAGTAGCCTGCCAAACCAAGAAATTGATGAATTTCCGTCGGGGTTCTTGGGGCTTCCCATTTTTAATGGCCTCTATCTTTGCAGGATCTACCTGAATCCCTTTTTCATTAACCACGTGACCAAGAAATTGTACTTCACGAATCCAGAATTCGCATTTGGAGAATTTTGCGTACAATTTCTGGTCCCTAAGTAGTTCTAATATCAATCTTAAGTGTTGCTCATGATCCTTTTTACTTCGTGAATAAATTAGTATGTCATCTATGAAGACGATTACAAATTTATCCAGGTATGGTCTGCAAACCCTATTCATCAGATTCATAAAGACCGCCGGTGCATTGGTTAACCTGAATGGCATAACCAAAAATTCTTAATGACCGTACCGGGTCCTAAATGTCGTTTTGGGGGTGTCCTCTTCTTGAATTCTCACTTGATGATATCCCGATCGTAGATCGATCTTTGAAAAGTATACAGCACCTTGAAGTTGATCGAAAAAATCATCGATTCTAGGAAGAGGGTATCTATTCTTGATGGTCAACTTATTAAGTTCCCTATAATCAATGCACATTTGCATTGACCCATCTTTCTTTTTGACGAATAGAACCGGTGCATCCCATGGTGAGAAACTAGGTCTTATGAATCCTTTATCCAATAATTCTTGGAGTTGACCTGACAATTCTTGCATTTTTGATGGGGCCAATCGATATGGTGCTTTTGCCACTGGGGTAGCTCCAGGAATTAAGTCGATACCGAATTCGACTTGTCTTGGCGGGGGTAGTCCTGGTAAATCCTTTGGAAATACTTCAGGAAACTCTCGAACCACAGGGAAATCTTCAATACATCTTTCTTTGACCTACTTATCTATAACGTGTGCCAAAAATGCAACATAATTCTTCTTTAAGTACTTCATCATCTTCATGCATGATACTATCTTAATTTTCCGATCTAACTCGTCTCCTTGAATTATAATTGCTTCACCTCCTTCTTGAGGAATTCGGATAATCTTTTCTGAACAAACTATTTCAGCTCGATTTTTGGATAGCCAATCCATGCCTACGACTATATCAAAACCTCCTAACTCAATCGGAATAAGGTCAATGCTAAAATCCTTGTTGGCTAAACTTAGAGTGCAGTCTATGATTATGTCTCTAGCCTTAATTTATTGGCCATTGGCAAATTCTATTATATAAACTTCTTTCAACCTTTGGGGCTTTAAGTTAATCTTCGGCTTAAAATCTAATGATACAAAACTTTTATCTGCTCCTGAATCAAATAATACCGATGCAAATGCATTATTCAAGAGAAATGTACCTGTAACCACATTGGGATCATGCCTAGCTTCCTTTGCTCCAATCTCAAATGCTCGGCCCGTGCTTGACTTTCTAGGTTTCCTTGACTGGCTGTTTGGGCTTCGTTAGCATTTGTTCCTTGTTTTCTCTTTGGGCAAACGTTTTTTATATGGTCTGGACTCCCACAATCAAAACACAATCGCTTTCGGCAATCCTTCGTGGAATGACCCCTTCTGTGGCATCTTTGACAAATGATGCAATTCCTCCAGTGCGGATATTTGCATTTATTGCAGTTAGGCTTGCCTCACCTGGGTCTGAACCCCAAAATTTCCTACTACTTTCCTATTCTTGTCAAATCTTCCCCCAGATCTTTGGTTCCTATGTTCTTCCATCTTTCTCTTTCCTTTGGTGAACTCTCCGGACCGAACAACATTATTTGTGAGCTTGGTAGCAATGTCTACTGCCTCCTGAAGGGTCTTTGGGTTTGCCGAGGTGATATTTCCTCGAATCTCTGGAGACAATCCCCAAATATATCTCTTGATTCGAACTTCCTCAGGTGTCACCAGATGTGGCACTAAATTTGCTAACTCATGGAATCGAGTAGTATATGCAGCTATGTTTTCTCATTTCATCTCATGGTTCCATAATTCCATTTCCAACTTTTGGAGTTCACTCCTTGGACAATATTTGTCCTTAAGTAGTTTCTTGAACTCCTCCTATGAAAGTTGGTTGGCCGTTTCCAAACCCCTAGTCTGAACTAATGTGTTCCACCATGTCAGTGCTCGGCCTTGTAGTAAGCATGCAGCGTATTCTACCTTATTTGCTTCAGTACATTTACTGATATGGAGGACAGATTCCATACTCTCAATCCAGGTTAATAATCCTATGGCTCCCTTGGTTCCATGGAATTCTTTTGGGTTGCAGGATCTGAAGGATTTATAGGTGCATTCCTTGGGTGTTCTAGGCTCAGAATTGGTTGGTTGGTTAGCGTTCAGTCCTGCCGCTACCTGGCTAACAATGTTGGGGAGTGCGGCCAAGAGTTGTTCTGACACGAGTCGTGCAACTTCAAGGTTTTCTCTTCTTGGCGGCATTTTCTAAGGCCTAAGTCAGAAGGAAATTTCATCATTTTCATGGCAATATCAATGATAATAACTTCTAGTCATTTAAATGATGCAAAGGATATTCATCTTGTGGATAACATTCAAGCATTTACATAATCGAACAGAATAATTTTATATTCAACCATGGCTTGACGTAGATAAGCATTTCTCAAAAGACGTCATATGTTCATAGTTGTTTACAGCCCACCAAAACAAGATCTTAGGTTTCAATGCAAAAGAGTAAATATTCTATCACTAGATATCATTTCTAGAGCAACATCCAACCGATCAGCATTCCTAGCATCAGCATCATCATCTCACTCACCACCAGGCACTTGTACAAACTCCTAATCTCCTATCTAGCAGTGATGACGTCATCTGAGGTTCTCATCATACGTTGGTGGTGCATTTTCATAACACCAGATAAGTTGTTCAAAATGTGGTGGTGGTATCCCAGCCGGGTCTGGTGAGTTTGAGTCTCTGATGCGATTTTCCGTACCCACTCTCGTTCAGCCAGATTCATGCCCTGAGTGTAGGATGCAGGTACTCCTGTCACTACCTGAGAGGTCCTACTCCCATGTTGTGGTTGGGATGACTCCCCTCTAACTCTAGTGGAATTCTCAAAAGTCACTCGCCGAGGTAGTGGAACACTTTTCCTAGACGTGACTCTAATCCTTGGACCATGAAAGGTTTGAGGTGGAATATCGGGCACTGGCTCCGATGGGGGCAATATGGATGCAGGTGATGAAGCAAGTGTCTCGCTAGTCGCTGTGTCCTCATGCTCATATGGGTCTACCTCTTCATTGATGGATGAGTTCCTTCTAGATCGGCTAACCACATAACCGGATTCGTCTGCCGAATGTTCATTAGGAGCAGATGATGACATAGTGATCTGCGATATTAACAATCTTAATTACGAAATGTACCATCTATAAGTGCTTAGTGTTATAACAAAAGCTTCTAAGCAAGGCTAATGGTGGCAATCAAGCTAGAGCCTCTGGATAGCCAAAGTCTCTGGTTGCATTACCAGAGCGTCTGGTTGCATTACCAGACTTAGAAATTTTTTGGGTTCTAGTTCATCGGTCCTTTGGTTCAACTTACATACTTAGAAAAGTAATGAATTTCTCGTCCATCGGTCCTCTGGTTCCACATACATACTTAGCAAACCAATGGAATTCTATTTCATCCGCCGCTGGTTCAACATCCATACTTAGAAAAATAATGGATTTCTCGTCCATCGGTCCTATGGTTCCACATACATACTTAGCAAACCAATGGAATTCTATTTCATCGGCCGCTGGTTCAACATCCATACTTAGAAAAATAATGGATTTCTCGTCCATCGGTCCTCTGGTTCCACATACATGCTTAGCAAACCAATGGAATTCTA
>NC_037532.1:18369437-18376232 GCF_001531365.2 Cynara cardunculus var. scolymus
CTTCTAACCAGCGCTTCTGGTTAAACATGGACACTTAGCAATATAAGGAATTTCTAATTCATCGCCTCTGGTCCTTCTAACCAGCGCTTCTGGTTGGTCTAGGGCAATGGATATTCATAATTTATGCAAACACACACATAATCATGCTTTTCACAACAATTTCTTAATCGGAGCATATTTTTAATACAACCGATTAAGTTCTTCTATTATATGTAAATTAAACATAGGTCATCAGACTTTGTTTAATTGACATATAATAATGTGACCTGCTTTGTATATATATGTATATTTTTAAATCACATGAATTCTATTTTGAAAATATTTGGTTATAGTTTGTGGTTTTCAAGGAAAAACCGGTGTTCTCTATAACTGAGGCTCTGATACCAAATCTGTCACACCCTGTTAAAGCGGAAACACGAGATGTAACAGGTAAGCGAGTCACAGCAGCAGATATTACATAACACCATTCAAGTTTTACAAAATTCGAATTTAACATCCATAACCAAGTTGGAGTTAGAATAATTCTTTACAAAAGTTACAAAATGAACTTAATCGGTGTCGTCACATATATGCTCCAAAACTTCATTTCTTACTTATTTTCTGAAAGGCATGAAACATAAAACAACGTCAACTACAAAGAGTTGGTGAGTTCACGGGTTTTCATATGCACACGATAAATGTAAATCTATAACGAAGTTTAAAACTTGAGACGCTACTGAGCCTTTCCTGACCAATGTGCCCCATTATTTTACGAACTACCATAAAGTGGCCCKTGCTCACTAAGGTACCACGGTTCGTATCAGTACTACTTCAGCGGTGGCCCGTTCGCACACATGAGTAGACTATTAAACATAGGTAATGTGCACCTGTTTTTGGGTGGGTCTGTCAACACAATAGTGACTATCCACAATTACCACGGCCTGGAAACGTGCCCGAGTTAACTAGTAGTGTTCACGGGAGGGGACTTTTTAAAACATATCCTCTCAAGTATATCAATTTACCATTTATACCATAGTGCAATACAGTCAATTTTTCATGACTTCAACAAATCTTGACTAAACAATTCTTTAGTCCAACAGTTTTACAAATAAACGGTATAGTTTGCATAACTTTATGCTTTTCCCCTAGTTTAAATAAACAAAAAGCATTAAAAGTGGGGTCGTGAATACTCACAAGTTTGCTGATGAATATCCAAGAACTTGATGACGTTTGAAGCGCTAAATGTCCTCCCTAACCTTCCTAAACAGTCCGAAATCCAATAATTAGATCACCTAACGGGTCTCGATAAAGATAAAGTTAAATTACATCTTATGTAATGCCAACGAGCTTTTATGAATTAAAGTTGATACTTATATCATTTGCTCTAAAAATAGACCAGAAATTATACATTGTAAAATCAAAGTCCTTTGCACATAAAGCTGCCATTTGGACAGAATGTAAATTCTGTTTCTGGAATTTTTGGTCTCACAAATCACTGTTAAAAAGGAACCTTCCAAAAGTCATTTTGTGTCCAAATTTTTATATCATCAATAATAATGAGTTAAACATATTTTTCCCGAATATCAAGAATTTTGGATGGGTTTAAGGCACTCATCATTACCCTACAACTTTGAGTGACACAGTCCCTAAGACAGATTGCACACTCTTCGAGTGACGGCCATTTGGGGGGTCTAAACTCATCATTTTTCAGTGATTTTAACTTTATTTTAAAGATAACACATAAGGCTAACTTCCAGAAAAAGAATCACCCATTTTCATTGAGTTTTGAAAGAGATAAGACCGTTTTAAAATGCATGCAAGATTCTGTCAGCAATGCTCTTTTTGCACCAAAATCTTGTATCAAAAACTTGAAGGCTCAAAACGTAATATTTTTGAGTGAGACCAGTTGCATTAGAAAGATAACTCATTAAAATAATTTTTAAAAGAAAAAATAAACCATTTTGGAGGAATAACCAGAGAGATATGGTCGTCCAAAGTAGGTTTTACCTATATGTATTTTCAATGAATAAAAGGGCCGGCCTCTTAAGGCCCAAGTCCATAACAATAAAAAAAATTATTTTCCTTTTAAACAAAATAAAGCTCATTTAAATTATAACAAAAGTACATTTTATCAAATATTTATAAAAATATCATTATTAAATCAAAATTCCACATTTTTGGTAAAATTATTTGGACATTCAAATGAGATATTTTAATTTGGACGTTATAATATCAACTTTATTATATTTGGAGAATATTTTTAATGTATTTGGCATTACATAAGTTAACTTTATCAGTTACTCGTCGAAATAAGGTTTTCTGAACTATATTTTGGGAACTAAGCCAGATGAATTCTAATCAACAAGACTAGATCCTAATAAAATATAATTCTAAATATAGAAACCCTACAAAGGTGCTAACCTGACGCTCCAAAAATGACGGATGTCACATAGTGTATCAAAGAAATGATATTCTGATCAGCACAAACTTGACACACCTGCAAAACTATATTTAATAGATTTTGGTACCCAAATGAATTTGGGTTCTATTTAATTAGTATCAGGCTGGGGTATGTTGCAACTTCCAAACCATTTATTTCTATAAGATATTTTCTTTTCAGCACTATTAACAGGATGATTATATACATAATATGATCTATACCAGTTATTATAATCATACATGTTCTTATCTTTCCAGTTGTTCTGATAACTGTTATCTCCATGCCACCTATTGAACCTTTTCTTATTGCTAAAATCATTGGTTTTGCATGTTGAGCACATAATTCTTCTCTTGTTGAGATTGATCAGATCATTAGTGGATCTCATAATGCAAGGAAGAACAGAGTTAGTAACAACATATGTATGAGATGAAACAAAATCAACTTTATTAACCCAAATGCTTTTAGTCTTAGAGGATTTATTGGGTGACCTGATAACATACCCTTGATAATACTGATTAGAAGAACGAGAATAGTTCTTAGAAACAGTTGATTTAGGACTGCTTGAATAACTGTTGAATTTGGAACAGTCATAGAAGCTAGTTTTACACTGAGAAGGAGAACCAGTTGAGCTTTGAGCACAAGAAAAGTCTTTGACTTTCTGTAAAAGATGGTTTCTTTCAACAGTAACTAAATCAAACTTATTTTTAAGTTATGTTCTCAACTTCAGCTCAGTTTCAAGGTCTGTCTTCAGATCAGACAATTTCTTTGTAGTATCCAGGAGTTTACCTTCTAACTCCTTCTGAAGCATTTTGAACTTCTTTTTCTGATTTATTAACTCTCTTTTCTCTTCATCTGAGCTGCTCTTTTCATTCTCAGAAGCGATGTCAAGCCACTTTTTCTTATTAGCAAGCTCTTTAGTAATAGCTGTATTTTTCTTTATAGTATTCCTCTTATCAAGAGCAAATTGCTTCTTCTCTTCATCAAAAGCCTTCTGCTTTAGAGCAACGCTATCCGATAATTTTTGTTTCTGGCTTAGACATTCTTCTGTGATATCTTTCTTCTCTTTATCATTCTTGGCACATTCCAAGATGATCAGCTGCTTAAAATCCGAGATTTGCTTTAACAGTATCTTTGCATTCAGCTTGAGAGAGTTTATCTTATTTCTCATAAGATATACGTTCAGCTCCAAATTTTCTTTCTAGTTCAATCACCCTCTTCTTTTCTTTCTCAAATTTCTTCCTCTCAACGTTAATACTATTCTCAACTTCTATAACCTTCTCTTTCTCTTCATTCAGTAATTTCCTTAACTCAATTAGATCACTCTCAGACTTATGAAAATTTTTAGTTAAGTCCTCTGTCTCTATGTTAACTTTCTCAGAACAATTCTTCACTTTTTGCAAATCTTGAAGTTTGTTGAATAACTTCTTATTCAAATCAACCCAAATCTTCAATTCTTCTTCACATTTTGTCCTTTATTCCAAATTCTCTCAAATTCGCAAGTCTTATCAGATAAAATCTTTTCAGAATTTTCTCTCAAAGTTTTATTTTCACTTTGTAGCTCCTTGATAAATTCTTTATCAGCGAAGTTTTTATCGAACATATTAAAATATTTTTTTTTATGATCCTCAATGCTCTTTTCCAGCTTTGAAATTCTCTCTTTCAACTCCTTATTCTCCTTCTCAATAAAAGCTGCCATTAAGAAATACAAGATTGATCAAATAAAGAATCTATGCAGTTCAAGAATTTGATTAAAGAAATACACTCTAAAAATATTACAAAATCACTCTCAAAAAGAATTTACACTTCACACAATTTCTGAAAATTCAAACTGGTAAAAAAATATACTAAAAACTCTCAAAGGTTGAGCCTAAAATTGCTCAAGGATGAACTTAAACCGTTCAAGGCAAATCTTAAATCGCTCAAGTCTAAGTCTTAACCGCTCAAAGCTCAACTCTTAATCTCACAAGAGGTGGTAACACTAACTTGTTCTAGGATGAACTCACTCACAATAAGATACCTCAAGATTTAAATCGCTCAAATCATAAACTAAATCTCTCACCAAAAGAGTTAAGTTGCTCACAACTAAGAACTAAGTCGCTCACCAAATGTTCCTTAATCGCTCAAGGCTGTTTACTACAAGAAATAAATCGCTTACCACTTAATGTAAACCGCTCAAGCTATGTTCTCTAAGTCGCTCAATGCAGCTCCTAATCCGGTCACTACATGAAGAAAGTTGGTTACTGCATGGAACACTACACTTAGTACGTCGCTCACAACTAGGTTTTAAATCGCTCAAGCTTGAATCTCTACACAACCTAAATCGCTTACTGCTATGGTCCTAATTCGGTCAACTCTACCCAAGGAGTAGGATAAATCGCTCAACATTATCCTCGCTCAACATTAAACCTAAACCGCTCAATGAAGAACAAAGTCGGTCAAGTCTGTTTTAAAACCTCTCACAACTTGATGTAAATCGCACACCTCACAAGCTTAAACCGCTCAAGACTAAATGTTTATCGCTCAAGACAGTTGTGGCTAAATCGCTCAATACCTTACCTTAAATCGGTCAGCTCCGCTCAAAGAGGTGTACTAATACGGTTAACTCCGCTCAAAGCAGTTTCTAAGTTCGGTCAAGATCACTCAAAGCTTAGACAATCTCTCCCTTAATCCGCTCAAAATCGCTCAAAGCATGAAGTCTAAATCCCTCACCTTAAGGAGATAAATCGATCAAAGCATGAACTAAGTCCGCTCAAAGCATGGCCTATATCCGCTCAAAGAAGGTATGCATGAATCTTTAAGTCGCTCACTGCATGGATGAATATCGCTCACTGCATGCTGCCTAAATCGTTCACTTCATGGTTACCACATGATCTTAATCCGCTCAAGAAGTGATCTAAACCGCTCAAGACAGCTCACTGCATGGAATAAGTCGCTCAAAGCATAGTTCTAAATCACTTACTGCATGAAGATAATCCACTCAAGAGGTATATTAAATCGGTTAAGGCTGTTTAATGAGTAGCTTTAAATCGCTCACTACACTATCTAATCCGTTTACCACTGGTTCCTTATCCGGTCAAGTAATAGCCTAAACCGCTCATTATGTGAAGTAAATAAAAAATCTAAGCTGCTCACCACTCACTCTTACTAGCTCAACACAGGCTGCTCAACATAGACTCTAAATCGCTCACTGTTAAATGCCATAATTCATTATGTAAAAAGTAATGAAAAACAATAAGTGATGAAGAACCAGAAGACCGATGAAGACATCAAGGGAGAAACGGCTAAGTCTGGAGCATAACCAGAGGACCGATGGACGACCAAGGATGCATTGGAAAGAGCATGTCCATCGAACCTCTGGTCAACTATACTTAGAGTATTTTCCAACAATTCATCCTAAAGTATGCGATGAAGACTTAAAGATAAGGATGATTCATCACACCATGAATGACGGTTGGAGATGACAAGTCAACTACTAGACTTCGAGTTTATCTTTGATATTAAAGCTTATCCATAGTTTAGATAAACGTTATCTATTAATAAGAAGATTAGCTAAAATGTCTCACTAGATAGTTATCTTCGTATTAGCTTATCAGTATAAATAGGTGGTTAGGCCTATTGTAAAAATAAGCTTTTCGTTTTTATTATTTCATAAAGTGAAATCTTTTATACTCAAGATTATTCTTAATTGTTCTTACTTTCTTCTTGAGTATTCATCACTTTATTCATCAAATCACTATAATTTGGTTATCATTAACTAGATTTTTAGTGTTATTGAGATATCTGGGACCAACAATTGGTATCAGAGCCGATTGATTGATTTTCCAATCAAGACGATCAAACAAAAATCTCTCAATTTTTGATCTTCTTCCTCGTCAAWRCACAWATCMTTCTCTTCAAAATTCTCAATGGCCAACTGGAATTCTGCTTATAGCGTTGGCTCCCTCACCAAGCCTCCAACTCTTCAACGAGAAGAATATCCACAATGGAAGATTAGAATGGTGAATTTCTTGGAAGGAATGGACAGGAACCTCCTTTGATCTGTAATGGAGGGTCCTTACATCCCACAAACTCTTGTCCCAAGAGTTCCAGGAACAAACACCACAGCTGAAATTCCTGCCTAGCCCAAGGATGAGAAGAATTGGGATGAAGACGACGTGGAAAGAGTAGAAACAGACAAGAAGGCCAAACGATTGATTATCATGGCCATACACAATGAAATCTTCCAATCCCTCGACGCATGTTCCACTGCCAAGGAACTATGGGATGAACTGGCAAGCCAACTGGAAGGAGGAGCAAAAACGAGAAAAAATCGTAGAGCACAATATCTCAACGAATAAACTAATTTCAAGGCCCTTCCTGATGAACCAATACAGAAG
>NC_037532.1:18376532-18377871 GCF_001531365.2 Cynara cardunculus var. scolymus
TGTATGGAACGCTTGCAGCACAAGAGAATGACATAATGAAAAGGAAGGTTTCCATTGGTGGACCTCTTGCCCTTGTTGCCGATGAAAAGGAAAAATCAAGGTCTTCTACCAAAGAACATAAAAAGAAAGGCAAGAAAGCATTGGTAGTAGAATCAGAATCTGAARAAKAAACTTCTGAATCAGATGATGAAATTAAAGCTTTTGCCAAATCTTTGGCCTTGATCACAAAGCAGTTCCAGAGAAAGTTCATCAAGAAACCCTATGAACGAAAAGAGTTCAAAAGGGAAAGGTACCAGTCATCATACGAAAGGAAGTCGTCCAAATTTCATCATAGGGAAGATAGAAGAGATGGGAGAGAAAAAAGAGCAGAAAGAAGAGAAGATAAAAGAGACGAAAGGAAAGAAGACAAGGATGGAAGGAAGAATGACCTTCGATGCTTTAGATGTGGAAAGCTGGGTCATTTCTCCAAAAAATGTCGAAGACGATTGGTAAAGGATGCTGATTACTACAAGAACAAATACAAATATAATTCCAGAGAGCGAAGCCTGATAGCTGAAAAAGAAAATTGGGTGTCCGATTCTTCATCGGACGATGAAGACAAAGCACTCATATGTCTAATGGCCACGTCCAATGCAGAATCCGCCTACAACTCTGATGACCAGGTATGTGAGTCTACCTCCAATGAAACCAACTCTGCCCCATCGGAGCGAGAGTTAAGGGTAATAAAACTTTCCGAAGATTTCTTGAAATTAAAAGAGAAATTAAATTTTGAAAAATTCGAAAGGATAAAAGCGGAAAAAGAAGCAAGTTTCTACAAAAGAGAAACTGACCTTCTAACCGAAGAAAAAGCTGAACTTGCAAAGGAAAAGACTCGCATAAGCACTCTAAAGAAATCAGAGGAAGATAAACTTCTGGAATTAAACAAAAGAATAACTAAAGACCTAGAAAAGAAAACAAAGGCCTTAAAGGAATCCGAGGCAGAGAGACTAAATTCAGTAGCTCTTAAAGATTTTTTCCAAAAAGAACGGGAAATACTTCACCAGAAGCTTCAAACCAATAAACTTCTGATGTAGAAGTATAAAGATGCCCAAGACATTTATGAAAAATTAAATGGTCAAACGTACACTCAAGGAATAGGATTCAATGAATTGAACTCTTTCATCGAATCAAAGAAATCTACCCTTGAATCCACTTTCAAACTTGGATGCATTCAAAAAACCAACTTTACTCCAAAACCAAAAGCAAATTTTAAAAGAGTTAAAGTCGACGGAAAAATTGTCGTTTCAAGACAGAACTTTGAAAATGTGGTATACGAGAACAGTACGAGTAAGAATTCTGA
>NC_037532.1:18384141-18387272 GCF_001531365.2 Cynara cardunculus var. scolymus
TTCAACTTCACATTCTTTCTATGCATTTTTCATCCAGATCCTCTGGTTCTACTATCCAGAGCCTCTGGCCACCTAAATGCTACATATGTACTTAACCAGAGCTCCTCTAGTTCTATACAATGGATTATCAATGCTCATCTAGAACCTCTGATTTGTTAACTAAGGCTTCTATATCATGTAATCCAACATTACATCCATGAACTCCTTCATCGATGTTAAACCAGAGCCCCTCTGGTTCCTCACCCAATGGTTCATGACCAACCAGAGCTCCTCTGGTTCCATGAAAATAATTTTCATACAAAAACTCATCTTAATTGAAAATCATTTTCAAGATTATACAAAATTGCAGCTTTTGTGACTAAAAACTATACAACATGGGTTTTTAGAAGATCAAAACTTCGTAATTAGTATTAATCTTACAAGTAGATGAGATTTTAAATTATTTTTGGGAAACATCATCATCAATATATCATTTGGAATAAAATCTTTATTCAAAAAAAAATTCACTACGTCATACCATCACGCGCCTGACAACCTACAGGCTATTCCCCATGAGCCGTTTCAATTTTTCCCCCTTCCCTAACCCCGTCTTGACACGTGTCATCTAACATTAATGGCACGTACTATCAAGACGGCTCACGTTCTTCAAATCATATCACAAATACCTAAACCGCCAAAAAAATTCATGATTATTATATTTTAATAATCAAGAAACCGTTTCCCTTCCACCCCTCCACCCCCCCACACCCCACTCCCTCACCAAATTCCCGCCTGTAAATACCTTTCTTCCTCATCCATCTTCTCTTTATGCTTCCATAAACCTATAACTATATTCCGACGAACAACAAACCTGCAACTTTCTCAAACCTACAACAATGGCCTCCTCCGCCTCCCATGAATCAAACAACAATGATAGTCGTGTACAATCCACCGGCGCCGACAGCCGTGCTCTTGTCTTCTTACCTATGAAACCCAACAACCATGCTATCGAACTACGCAACACACTCTTTGACGACCGCTTTGCAGCTATGATTGAGTTTTTCAAGAACTGCATCCTTCTTCCTGCCCTCAATCTTGTCGACAATGGCGTACCAATAAAGTACGTCCACCAATACTGGCAAACCTGTGAGTTTCACCCACCCAGCCATGCTATAATGGGGGACATGGACACCCCTAATGACATGATTTGCTCGGTAAAAATATCGCGGGCTAAGGTTTCTCGGGTTCTGTACATTCCCACTCGACGGTAACTTGGAATTGCACAATACGACGAACCACCAACCACCGATGACATCCTCCGCTTCGTGAAGATGCTAGGTTACAATCGTGACCTACGCAATGTATCGGACTTCAAACGCCAATTCCTCCTGCCGATGTCGAATATGTTTTTCTCCATTCTTAATAGGGCCCTCACATGCAAACTATGCTCATTGGACCAAGGGAACATAAACATTATGACTATCATGTATGGGCTGTTCTTCAACTTGAACCTCGACTACGCCTTCCTCATCTACAACGAGATTCATATGGCGGTACTCAAGAAATGTAAACTTCAAGCCGCTGGCAAGCCCCTTCCTGCGGTTCTCTTCCCTCGCTTCCTCGCCCTATTTATTGGAGACGCAATGAGGAAGCATGGTCTACCAGCTGCAGAGCCCTTCACCCCTGTCCACAAGATGCATGGACATCACCCAACCCTCTCGAAGGAGGGTTACACCATCAACCATCCACTCTCCAGGGCTATGCTCAATGTCATTCCATCAACATCTGAGATACGCCAAGCCTATGAACGCTCTATGCTGTCCCAGGAACCAAGGGCAGCTACCCCAGAGCGATTAGAGCCGTCCCCCCACCAAGCGAGGGAGCACCTGAGTTCTCTTCATCGGGTGATGAAGATGATGATGATGATGATGATGCTAATCATCGTGCCTCCCCCGGCCCTACACATACACTTCCTCAACCCACTTCCCAAAGGGCAACCACATCCACTACCCCTGGCGATCAAAGCCAAAGGGGAATTGAAACAGGATGACCCAGTCCAATCCCAACCCCAGCCAGCCATCCAGAGGCCATTCTTCGGGCCTCTGGAGATGTATAAGTCGAGGAACCACATTTTTCATCACCCCTCTCTCAACAGAGAGGTGATGAAGACATAAGAGCCCCTTCGCCTCAGGGCTCGACACACCCCATCACACACACAGAAGCATGTGTTGCTTCTGATATTGAACCCCAAGATCATTCAGAGCGATCTTCCCTTCATGCACCTCCCCCTTCGATATTTGATCTATCGAAGGAGACACACATTCGCTTCACTTACTCGGCCTCTGAAGCCGAGGAAGAGGAAGCTGATCTAGCAACATCAGAAGATAGCTCCTCTCTTGAAGGTTATCAAGGACGTGATGGAAGTCCTTCTAGGCCTACCTTCTCACAAGGCCAAGAAGGCGCCTCAGGAGCAGAGGCACAACCTGCAGCATCTGTTGCTGCAAGGGTTACCCCACATGTTGACCTGGTCACAAAGGCTGAGTTCCAAGCCTTTGTCGATACAGTGATGCGGTCCTTGGAAGAGCTTAAACTCATCATACAAGGGATTGTTGACAGCCAACCCTCCATCGATACCTCTGACCTCCAACAATCCCTTGCAATCCTCCAACACCACCTCACCCACATTGAAACCCAAACCCAAACCAATACCACTCGCCTTCAAATGCTCCAACAAACCATCACCCAACATCACAACACCACATCCTCCCTTGCCACCCAACGAAACCAAAGCCTCATCCAATCCATCGCCACCCTCATGGCACAGGCAACTGAGGCTGATGAGAACCTAACCTATATCATCTCTCAACTACAAACCATCCTTCGAACCCTTCACTCACTACCCACAACCATCACCTCCCAAATTCCTCCTCAAGCCCCACCTCAATCCACCTCATCCATTGATGCTACCCTTGCTAACCTAACCAACCAAATGGACTCCATACAAACCACCCTCACCCAACTACCCGCCACTATCCTAGCCCAAATCCTACAGCCTACTCCTCCACTCCAACCTCCATCTGCAGGCCCATCCTTTGATGAAGCCTTCTTCTCATTCACTGCAGAGGTGAGAGACCTCATCACCAACCTTCCCA
>NC_037532.1:18387392-18392642 GCF_001531365.2 Cynara cardunculus var. scolymus
ATATACATCCACCACCACCTCCATACCACCACAAGCCTCATCCTCCTCCACCGACTTCGCAACCAGAGCTGACCTAAGGGCTCTGTCAAAGGCGCTAGTCTCATCTTTCAATGAGATTAGTGCCAAATTTGTTCATCGGGCCATCCATCCAACAAGGGTTCTCTCCCAGAACCTGGCCAATGAACAAAGGTGCACCACCTCTCTCCTCCAAACAATGGAGGCGAGTCAAAGACAAGAAGCCCTGAAGGCGTATTTTACGTCCTTCAGGAAAGACAAGAAGAAGAAGAGGACCAGAGCCTCTTGCTCCAGCAGCCGCCAACACAAAAGGCCAAGACATGAAGACCAAGACCCCGATGATCAAGGTCATGGACCTCATGAGGGGGAGACAGAGGTCGCGACTGCACAACAAACATAATCCGTTCCACCACCACCACCATCACCACAAACACAACCATCACCTTCAACCGAAGGAACCCAAGCAAGGGAGCCAGAGGCTCTACCCTCTGAAGATGTACATGTACATGTTCCCTTCGCTGCAACCCCAGAACCCATCGTGTTGAGCTCTTCAACTGATGAAGAACCTACTACCCCACCAACACAAATTAACCAACCTTTTTCTTCAACACCCACGTCAAACCTACCCTTAACCCCTTCACCAACACCTCGCACCACTCAACCCTTCATCTTACCCATACAACCAGAACCAACAATAATCCAACCTTCATCACCCCAACAACCACAAACCCAAACAGAACCCCATCCACCTGAAACCACCCAAGCCAAACCAAATGAACCACAAGAAACCATACCCTCACTAACTCATACACAACCTTCAACCAAGCCACCCGTGGTGCATGCAGATACTCCCTCTTCATCAAGGCAACCCCCTCAGGGCCTGGTAGATGAGATCATACAAAGCATGGAGTCAATACAGAGACATCTTGAATTGCCACCCAGGGAACCAATTTTGCTAGAAAATATTCATCAATACTTATATCAAGACCGCAATGAAAGTTTGACCATCAACCCTCCAATAAGGACATTAGACAAACTACACAAGCACCTCAGTCTGTCTTCTCGAATGATGGGATAAGGAGGGTTATGGATCTGAAAATAAGGACATTTACCAACTGAGCCATTCGATACATCGAGTTCACTGTGGAGAGAGCACATGGGCAAGTTTGTGTGTTCAATGAGAACGACCTCATTAACCTCAACCCACATGACTTGATTGAATTATATGCATATACGGCTCAGAGACAAGACCACGGCATCAGGTATGGAATGGCAAACCGAGCGGTAGTAAAGACGATGGAAACCCTGGTGAACCATAGAGCCAAGAGTGATTTTAAAATTGCTCTTCGGCTAGGCATTGAGAGACTCTCTTGTGCCCCTCCAAATGAAGACTTCCAAGGCCTGCAGGAGACAAGATCTGCCTCAGTCCTAACTCAACCCGAACTTGGACTTATTTACAAGAATGAGTTTGGGGTTAAAAAGTTCTTTAGACTAACTAATGTCTTCAGGTATTCATCGGATACACTTGAATGGTTTCAGAAAGTCATCAGAGAGAGACTGGGCAGAAACCACGTGCCAAGAGAAGAAGGGAGTCGGCTCATTCATGAGATATCGACAGTCATCGGGTATTGAAGACTGCTCATACGCTTCAGAGAAATATATCAAGGTATCTCATGATGAGTGTATTTTTGGTTTGCCTTAATGTATTTTGATTCCAGTATTGTAAGAATTTCATCAGCCAATGAAAATTGGAAATTTGATGTTTTTCTATTAGTTTAGTCTCTGTTCTTCACAAGTGTATCTAGATTAGTATATGTTTGTTATTTCATTACTTAGGGGGAGATTGTTAAACGCCATAACTCATTATGTAAAAAGTTATGAAAAACAATAAGTGATGAAGAACCAGAAGACCGATGAAGACATCAAGGGAGAAACGGCTAAGTCTGGAGCACAACCAGAGGACCGATGGACGACCAAGGATGCGATGGAAAGAGCATCTCCATCGAACCTCTGGTCAACTATACTTAGAGTATTTTCCAGCAATTCATCCTGAATCATGAGATGAAGACTTAAAGATAAGGATGATTCATCACACCATGAATGACAGCTGAAAATGACAAGTCAACTGCTAGACTTCGAGTTTATCTTTGATATTAAAGCTTATCCATAGTTTAGATAAACGTTATATGTTAATAAGAAGATTAGCTAAAATGTCTCACTAGATAGTTATCTTCGTATTCGCTTATCAGTATAAATAGGTGGTTAGGTCTATTGTAAAAATAAGCTTTTCGTTTTTATTATTTCATAAAGTGAAATCTTTAATACTAAAGATTATTCTCAATTGTTCTTACTTTCTTCTTGAGTATTCATCACTTTATTCATCAAATCACTATAATTTGGTTATCATTAACTAGATTATTAGTGTTATTGAGAGATCTGGGATCAACACTCACCACTCACTATGATCCTTATCCGGTCAAAGCTTAACAGCTTCTAAATCGCTCAATGTTAGGACCTGTAAATTCAGTTTTGGTATTTGAACTCTTACTCTGAATGATCTCTAGGACGATTACAGTGCAGCGGAAACAATGATAAGAACAAAACAGAGTAATTAACCAAGAACACACATATTAATATGAAGAAGATGAACACAATAAAATAGCTTCAAAGGTTTTTCAACTGATTGAAAATATAGACGATTACAATACGGAAGCACACTGAATTACAAAGACCTAAGCTGCTATTTATACTAGTTCCTAACGACGTTTCTGACATGACCTTGACGTGTGAAACCATCCAAGCCATCCAAATAAAGTCGATTAAAGACCTAGTCACGTGAGAAGCACGTGCAGCTAACAACCTTTGAAAAACAGCAGAACAGGATCTTCACAGAAGACGAATCTGCAGACCCTCTGTGAGCCATCTCAGAGGCTCTGTTGTAGAAGACTTGTAGGTTCTTATTGCCAGAGGACCATTTCTAGAACCTCTGTGAGAGACATCAGAGGTTCTGTCATTCTTGACTTGCACGATGAAACAGCTTCTGTTGCTGGTCCTCTGTTGTCTTCTGTGGAAGATACCCTTCTGTCAACACTTGCAGAATACTTTTTCATACTTTTACAATAAGTGAATATTAGAGCTAACAATCTCCCCCGAAGTATGAAAAAGTAAAATTGGAAATTTAAATGCAAGAAATGACTTAATTGAAAGAATTACAAGAGGAGATTAAACTCATCCTCTAAAAAGAATTACATAAATTGAAAGAATTACAAAATTGTTGCTCAGGCCAATACTATTACAGAAGATTAGTCCACAGCAGAGTCTGGATAGTCGTCTATGGCAAACTGCAGATCTGGCTTGATGGTTCTGTAGACCTTGAATATCCACTCTCTGAAGGAGACTTGAACTTTATTTGCTTCCAGAATACCAGACACTTCATCCGCCCTTAGATGCCCTTTGTGCACCTCTGCTGCTACTTGGTTGAACACCCACTCAAGAGTCTCAGTCGAATACTCGTTCGCCTCTGTCGGATCAAAGAACCTTAGAATCTCATCCTTGTCCAGGAAAACAAACCCAAAGATGGGATTTTGTACAATGGTGTTAGGATGACATCTAACTAACCAACTTGGCCTGTTCTTCAGAGGGGAAATCTTCAAATCTTCTTGGGCCAACCTCATTGCGATATCGAAGTCCTTTTGGCTGTAGTATTTTACTTGAGCACGCATAATTCCGATCAGCCTTCTGAGGGAAGTCGAATAGCTTGACCTCCTCTCCATGTACTTGTTAAGAATTTTGTGCAAGAAAATAAGATCAAATACACAGAGGTTGTGGAGGTCAGCATCTGTGAACGTGTAGAGGTTGCCGTCATCCCTCTTCACCATATATTGAGCATAAAGCACGGTCTTCTTCAGCATAGTCCTTGGAGATATTGTTTCAAGGGAAGTTATCATGTGCTCTGAGAAGACCTGCTCGCGTGGCCTTGTTAGTTTTGAGAAGTGAAACTTCGCAACTGCAGAGGGTATACCTGTAAGCTCTAGATCATAAGGGGGCTCTGTGTCCACAGCAGAGTAACGCCATCGCAGAATCTCCTCCACAGTGGTTACGGGCTCTGTGCGCACTTTCTGTGTAGGAATCTTACTCATCGAATCAAGTATCTCATAAACCCTCCCCACTGTGGCAGATTCTGGTATTCTGGTTTCTTCTTCTTCTAGAATCGGCCTCTAGGTGGACCCCTCTGCTAGGATAGGTTTGACAGTTCCTAACAGAGCGTCGAACGTACCCGTGGACGTTTCCTCCTTTGCCATTTTGGAGGATGAGCCTTCTCCAGCTTTGGGGATAGGGGCTCTGCCCTTTCTTGCCTTTGCCTCTGCTAAAGAAGCCTTTAACGCTTGAACAAGCTCTGGGTCATCATACTCTTCTTCATTTATCTCCTCTGGCATTTCAGAGCTCGACCCCCTCTGTGGCGACTCCTCTACAGCTTTGCCCTTGCCTTTCCCCTTAGGCTCTGGTGCTTTGTCTTTTGAGAACAGGGCATCTACAGAGTCAACTATCTTTAGTGGTTTGGCAGAGGTTGTCTTCTTAGGCTCTTCAGATTTCTTTTCTGTTTTCTTCTCCCCTTCATGACGATCATGGTCATCACCTCCTTGATCGTCATGGATTTTGGTGGCTTCTGCTTTGCAAGTAACAAGGGGAGCCTTCTTCAATCGCCTTAGGATTCTGGTAGCCGCCTTCTTCATTTTCTCGATCACCAACTCAGCGTTCACAGAAGCGTTATTTATGTCGATCTCTAAGGCCCACTTCATTTTAGAGAGGCTGCGATAGATTTCGCTTCTGAGAGTGTCACCCTCTTTGACAAGCTTTGTAGTGCAGTCTCTTATTGATTGGTTGGAAGCTCGAGCCTCTTTGAGGAGTTGGTCCGTATATTTGCGAACGATATCTCCTAGGGCTTCAACCATTGCGTTTAGCTCTCTGCGAGTGGCTAGATGGTTGATGTTTGCCCTGGAGGATTTGGAGTCAATACCGTAGGTGACGGCAGAGGAGAACATGCCTTTGATCTCGTCTTTGAAGGCAGAGTAGTCTGTGTAGCCGACGGAGATGAATCAGCAGCAAACTAGGCGGCTACCTCTGATAACTCTGTCTTCAGCTTTTGGATAGAGGAAGGGTTGAGAGACAAAATGCTGAAGGCTTCTGCGATGTCATCTTTATGAAGGATAGAGCTCTGAAGGGCTGAAAAAGTCG
>NC_037532.1:18392742-18395083 GCF_001531365.2 Cynara cardunculus var. scolymus
GGTGGAAGTCCCCGAGCAGGCTATGAAATGCCAGCCGCTGAGGCGCCTCACGCTCCGAGGCCAAAGGATCACCATGTGTTGGTGGTCTGAGTTCCCAGAACGACTATGTGACAAAGGGGGAGCTTAACGCCTTTGCCAGAGAGTTGTTCACCAAGATGGACAAGTTGAAAAGCTTGTTCATCTTGTGCTCACAGCCACAAGAGCTCTCGCCTCTCACAGAAGCTCTGAAGGAGTTATCCTCCACTACCGCAGAATTGAAGTCTACTTTGGTAACCCTTCAGAGCTCTATCCTTCGAAAGGATGACTTAGCAGAAGCCTTCCAAGTGATGACACTAAATCCCTCCTCCATCAAGACGCTAAAGGAAGAACTCACAGAGCTGGCCGCTCAATTCACAGCCGATTTCGTCTCTGCGGGCTACAAGGACTACTCTTCATTTAGAGACGAAATCAAGGAGATGTTCTCCTCTGCAGTTACCTACAGCCTTGACACGAAGACCTCAAGGGCAAACATCAATCATTTGGCAACTCGCAGAGAGCTGGATGCTATGGTGGATACCCTAGGGGATGTTGTAACCGGCCATATCGGAGCACTTGCCACAGAAGTCCAAACTTCAAACGCTCTCATCAAAGACTGCACGTCCAAGCTTGTAAAGGAAGGTGATCTTCTTCGATCAGAGATCTTCAGCACCGTCTCCAAGCTTAAATGGGCCACAGAACTCGATGTGATGAATACCTCTGCAAGTGCTGTAAAGGTGATCGAGAAAATGTACAAAGCGGCTACAAAAATCTTGCGCCATTTGAGGAGGGCTCCCCTAACTACATGCAAGGCCAATGCCGTACAGAGCCATGACGATCATAAGGGTGATGATGATCGTCATGAGGGGGAGAAGAAGGAGGAAAAGAAGAAGGCCCCAGAATCTAAGAAGAAGACATCCACCAGAGCACCTGCCAGAGGTGTAAAGATTGGAGAGTCTACAGCTGCTGACAAAGGCAAGAAAAAGGCTGCAAAGCCTAAAGGCAAGGGAAAGGCCATAGCTGTAGAATCTTCAAAGAAGGGTTCATCATCGAGCTCAGAATCCTCAGCGCCAATCAATGAAGAAAAATATGCTGATGAACCTGATCTCCTAAAAGTTTTAAAGTTATCTCGGGCAGAGGCTCAGGCTAAGAAGGGCATAGTGCCTATGCACCACAGAGAGGGCGAGGCCACATCATCCGTTTTCCCTCAAGTCCAAACTACGTCCACGGGTACGTTTGATGCCCTTCAAGGAACCGTCAAGCCCATCCTTGCAGAGGGATCAACCCAGAGGCCGATTCTGGAAAAAGAAGAAGAACAGAAGATGCCAGAGTCTACAGCGGGAGGATGGGTCTTTGAAATCTTAGAGTCTATGAGCAAGATTCCGACGCTAAATGTTCGCACAGAGCCTGTCACTACCCCAGAAGAAATGCTTATTTGGAAGTCCTCTGTAACAGACACAGAGCCACCCTATGATCCAGAGCTCACTGGTATCCCCTCTGACACAGCTAAATTCCAATTTTCCAGACTAACAAGGCCTCGTGAGCTGGTCTTCTCACGCGACATGATCACTTGATTGGTGACAATCTCACCAAGGACTTTATTAAAGAAGACCGTGCTCTACACACAGTATCTAGTAAGGGGAGAAGATGGCAACCTCTACACGTTCACTAATGCTGATCTTCACAACCTTTGCGTGTATGATGTCATCTATTTGCACAAGATTCTTAGCATCTACATGGAGAGGAAGTCCACATACCAGATATCTCTCAAAAGGCTGATTGAGGTTATGCGTGCGCAAGTGATGTATTACAGCCAGAAGGACTTTGAGTTGGCCATGAGATTAGCACAGAAAAATCTAAAGATCACTCCTCCTTACAGCAGGCCTAGTTGTGTATCTAAGTACTATCCAAACACCATCCTACACAATCTCGTTTTTGGGTTTGTGTATTTGGATAAGGATGAGCTACTAAGATTCTTCGACCCAACAGAAGCTCACAAGTATTCAACGGAGACATTGAACTGGATATTCAAGTGTATTGTGGCAGAGGTGGACAGAAGACATTACAGGGTTGGTGAAGTGTCTCAGCTCTTGGACGCGATTAAAGCTCAGATCAACTTCAGAGAGTTCATCTTCAATGTCTACAAAACAATCAAGTCAGATTTTGTGCATGTAGTAGACGACTTCCCAGAGTCTGAAGTTTGATACTCTTCTATTCTAGAATACGGCCTAAGCTTCAAAATTTTGTCATTTATGTTTTGTAATTCTTTACATTGTAATTCTTTTAGAGGATGATGTTTAATCACCTCTTGTAATTTCATTTCAAT
>NC_037532.1:18395128-18406266 GCF_001531365.2 Cynara cardunculus var. scolymus
TAGCTCTCATTTCCTTAAATGTAAAAGTATAGAAAAAGTAAACTGCAAGTATTGACAGAAGATGATCTGTCACAGAAGACCAGAGGACCAACAGCTGAAGATGCTCAAGCGTACAAGTCTCAAGTGACAGAACCTCTGTCATGTCTCACAAAGGTTCTGGAAGATATCCTCTGCTTTGAAGTGCTTTCAAGTTATATCTAGCAGAGCCTCTGTGATGTCTCACAGAGGGTCTGCAGCATGTCTTCTGTATAGATCTTCTTTAGCTGTTTTACTTAGGTTTATTAGCTGCTCGTGCTTATCACGTGTTCTTGTCTGTAATCTGTTTTGATCGAATGGCTTAGATTAATTTACTTTAGGTCATGTCAGAAAACGGTTACTTGCTTGTATAAATAGCAGCGTAGGCCCTTGTATTTTAAGTGTGCTTCAGTATTGTAATTGTCAACATTTTCATTGAATTGAAAATCATTTTGAAGCTCTCTCTTGTGTTCATTAATCGTCTTCATCGTGCTCTTATTGATTTCTACTTTGGTTGATTATTACCTTTTCCGCTGCATTATCACTATCAAACAGATCATCCAAGTAAGTAATTAATACCAAGCAACTGAGTTAATCGATCCTACAAAATTTAAAATATATATTGATAGAGAAGATCAATACAGATTTTACATGACTGTTTGCGGAAAGATAAGGTAAAGAAAAACCTATCTAAAGAATCTTTGGTTACACACGAAGCTATAGCAAACACAGAAAAGAGAATGCTATAAGAGAGATCCTTTACTTAAGCTAGAGGATGCTTGAAGTAAGAATTAGGTTGGAGAGTGATGCGCGCACTCTGCAATGAGAAGAAACACTTCTATTTATACCCTGTGCATTAAATGAATTAATGCAATATGGTAGGTTTAGAGTGCGTGTCAAGCCTTAAAAGGAAGGCTTGTCCTTTGCTACAGTGAATAGTACAAAAGCACTATTCTTGAGCAGACATCCTTGCCTAAAGTTGGTGGACAAAGAGTCGACTAATCGGCTCCGTACCGTACTAACTTTTGCAAGGGTATGGGTTTGTCCTTTGTGTGCATAAGGACAAGACAACAACTATCRTGCTAAGCAAGCTTCTTTTGATYGCTGAATGCTGGGATGACCTGGAGGTCTCATCATCATTCGCTGAAGCTAGAGCAGTCTTCACACATATGTAGACAAGTTTGTAATCACKGAATACCGCKTCAGATCACGTACTCGCCAGTCTCTAATCTTCAGTTTCAGTCTTCGACGTTCGCTGAAGGTTCTTTGGTGTGAGTGTTGTCTTCTTGAAGTATTGTTTGTCTCTGAAGAATTTACAATGCAAGTTCTTCAGCGATCACTGAACATACTCAGTGATGATCGCTGGAACTGAAAATACATAAACATAAATACAACGTGAAAGAAAAAAGGATTATCATCAAATCACTAAGAGAGAGGATCAACACACTTTGACTGCCTAAACCGCACACTCTCAAGTCTGCTCAAAGCTACCTAAACCTGGTCAATCACACAACAAAATAAAAAACTAAGCCTATCACAGCAGCTGTTACCAGCACCTTTAAGCAAGAAAACAACATAACAGTCTTTTTCAAACAATGTTTATCAATAGTGTTAAACAAAATTAGTATCCAGGCAATTTGAGAGAGCTACTTTGCGATAACCAACTATGAAATCCGATTGAGGAACTTGGAAATTAACAAACTGGATGATGATGATGATGATAGATCTAGCTGTCCACTGTTGCTGTCACTCCCATGGTTACAACTGGTTCAGGTGAATCTTTGCTGCCGCTGTAATAAAGAACTACTCACAAATTCAGCATTGAGTGATTTACATAAAAACTCAATCTTCCACACAACATCCTTTGTCACTGCCAGTTGCTAAGTAGAATTCGAGTGAAGCTGTAAGATGATTGATGAAGCAAAGAACTACAATACTGAGTCTAATCAAAACAGTGTTCAGATATCTGTATTCAGCAAATCCAAAATCCAAATTCAATTTATCCAAGTCCAGTCAAGAATTCACCATAAATTATTCTGTTGCCCAAATCCAAGATCTAAACAAACATGACAGAATCTAATTCGAACAAAAACTATAGCCTGAGATTGAGTGATTTCTTAAATCGCATACAAAATCTGAGCAATTTAAAATAAATCGATCAAAGAAACCAAGTAAAATCTGTTCAAATGGTTTGCAAAATCAGTCAAAAATGGAGCGATATATGAATCCTCTTGAATCATCAAACTCAGATGACTTTAAATCAAACGATTTAGCAAAATTAGGTCAAGAAGCAATGAACGATTAGACATTGAGCGATTTACCTTGAAACACAGACAAACGAGTACCTGTTGAGCGATTAAGAATCCGGATGAGATAGATTGAACGATTTAGTAAACCGGATAACTCGATGCACAAAAAATTAAGTCCTAAATCGCTAAACTATTTTACTTAAATCGCACAACACAGAAATTAAATCGCACAAGGTTGTCTTTAAATCGCTCACCAATCGCTCAAATGATGATCGTATACGGTCAATAAAAACTTACCTTATGTCCGAATACGATCAAACTGAACTACCCGTGTGTCTAAATCGCTCAGAAATCCGGTCACACTGTGAACTAAACCGCTCATATATCCGCTCAAGCCTAAGCTTAAATCGATCAAATATCCGCTCAAGAATCCCTCAAACTGATTTAACCTAAATCGGATGACCTTCAGGCAATGAACTTGAGACGAACACTGCTTGATGAACTTGAAAGAACCTGATCGATGTAGATGATAGTGGATGAATGGACTCTTGCTAAAGAGATGGGCCTTTAATCGGATGGGCTAAATGAGAGATTAGGACCAAAAACAAAAAAAAAACAAAAGATTTATTAACTAAAATGGATCAAAACACTGAGAATTAAAAAAAAAATTAAGAACACGAAAAATTTAAAAACACAGATTTTCACCAAAAACTTGAAATCACATGATCAAAATGTAAATCTTTGTGTAAAACAAAGATTCACAACAAGATTACGCACAAAATGATCCTGTTTTTAACACAAAAACACACAATTTTCAAAAAAAATTTGGATCAAACTTAAAAAAGAACAAGAACACGAAGAAAAAAAAATTTCAGAAAATAATATCGAAAAAAAAAAATCTTCAAAATCTGATTTCTTCTTCTGATCTCTTTCACACACTACTTTGAAACCAATTGTGTGTCCCACTTTAATGATCAATCTTCATGAAAGCTCCATAACAATTGCAGATCTATGATTTAACTTCAAGAACACATATATGAACTTTGAGAGAGAAAGTCAAACATTCAATGCTCTGGTCAAACCCTCTATTACGTAATGTGATTTTACAATAAGCTCTCTTACAACAATTACAAAGACATCACCTTATTTATAGGGTCAAACTTCTAAACATAGTCAAAGTCAAACCTGTCTAAGAAAAGTCAAACACGATGACTTTTACAATTATAGATAATATTTAACTTTCAAGACGAATACAATTTAATACTGATTTTCAGTCCTAACACAAATACCTCTGATCCAACACTTAGAAGAATTTCTTAATATTTGCCTTGTAATAGTTATATCTGAAGTGCAACATTCACTCGAATCTAACAAAGAATATTGATATCTGAACTCAGTTCTTATAAACTAGATTCCCTGTTCAGATTTCATATTAGGAACTCAGATTTCAATAGTCAAGAATCATATTCGGATTTACATTTAAAAATTTGGGATCAAATCTCCGATTTGATATTTCATCTCTGAAATCAAGAATTCAAACTGAACATATCACATGTTCACTCAGTCTTGATTTCTATAAAATCCTCTAAGCCTATGTATATCATTTGAATATTTCACTTCATAAATAGTCTAGCTAGAATCCGTTTTATAACTTATAATTCGAAAAGACAAATATAATTTTTTTTCTTACGTAGAAGTCTTGTAATTATCTGTGAAGATCCAAGAACAAGAAGCGTTTAATAAAATCGAAAACTAGTTGAAGTGAGGCCACGATTATCATCAAAGCAGATTGGGTTGTCATCTAGCCGAAAGAAGATCAATATAAGATACAATAAAAAGTAGTATGATAAATACTACTTCTAGAAGCCGAAATTGGAGTGCAAGTATCCAGCAAGTTAACTCACCAACTCTATCAACTCTCATCCTAGTATGGGAATATGCTTGGCATGTTAGACAAAGTAAGTTCTAAAGTACTATTTTATTAGAACTGTTGTTGGAGGTTAAGATGTAATTATAGTCAAGTTATAGGGGCTAATCATGTAAATACCCTTGGGGTTTAAATACTTTGAGTTAGTTTGTATTGTAACGAAGTTCTTTCATTTGAATACATATCTGTTTTGTAAGTTTCCTCTCAATATCAATGAAAAGATGATTCCTCCACTAATAATTCTTTGAATCTTAGTTCATACTACATGAATCTGGGTTTAACAATTGGTATAATAATAGAAGGCAAGTGTTATTTGATTCAATTTAGTTGAATTTCGAAAGAATTTTGAAAGTTTGAACTCTGTTTTGTGTATCGACTGTTTCTTGATCAATCTTGTTGATCCTGAGGAATTAGTGATCAATTCTTATTACAATTGATTCGGTTTTAGTAATATAAAGAATCTGAATCAATTTCTTCCTCAAATTGATAGATTTTGATCATAATTTTGGATTTCTGAAGAATTTTTGGTCGAACAATGTTCTTGAAAGTTTGGGTTAAGTTTTGCAAAATTAGCCTATTTTGATCAGTTATTAATATAAAGACCTTTATTAATTGTGTTGATATACACATTTTGAGTCATTATACGGATTTTCACTGAATTTGGTTAAGATTTGAAGTTGATTTCTTAATCTGGTGAAGATCTATGTATATCGCAAAAGTTGAAGATATGAAGATCTATCGGACTGTAGTCTGCAATAGTTGAAGTATATCGCATGGTAGTCTGCGATATTTGAAAGTATGGCATAACACTTCATGTGATAGTTGAAAGTATCTCAAAACACTTCATGTGATAGTTAAAAGTATCGCATAACACTTCATTCGATAGTTAGAGTACAACATAACAATTCATGCGATAGTTGCATATGTCGCATATCATTACATGCGATAGTGGAGCTTATCGCACAGTTATCTGTGATACATTGATGATTTCTTGCGATAGTTGAGTTGGTTTGTGATAGTTGACTTTTAAAGAGTTGGATTTTTAAAGTTCAACTTTTTGGATCATTATAACAATCTGTCTTACGATCATTCAAGTTTATGACAATGTCTTCTCGAGAGGCTATGGCGATTGGTTCTGACACTAAACCACTAGTTCTATTTCACAGAGATTATTCACAATGGAAGGATAGATTTTTGGATTTTATTGATAGACATGAATTGAGTGAAGAGATCTTATTACTAATAAAAGAAGGTCATGCTGAGATGCTTGTGGAAGTACCAAGTATACCAGATGCCGATCCTCCAATTCCACTAGAAAAAACTGAAAGATCCATCAAAGATGACAGACGAGAAGAAAAGAAGAGTTAAAGATAATAAATTTGGCAAGGTCCTATTTGCTTATGGGTCTCACAAATGAGATTTATAATAACATTGATAGTCACAGGACAACAAAAGGGAATGTGGGATCAAATATCAAAGCAAATGATGGGTACAGAGGTTGGAGCTCAGCTCAAAGTCATCAATTGTATTACAAGTTATGAGGATTTCAAAGCTAAAGAAATAGAAAGTTTGAAGTCTACTTATGATAGACATTGTAATATGTTGAATGAACTCAATAAGAATGGTATTATGGAGACCAACATTAAGAATAATGTCAAGTTTCTGAAGAATCTGAGACCGAAATAGAAATGTTTTGCTACAAATATTATTCGGAACAAGAATTTATCCGAGTTGGATATTCATTTCATATATGAGAACATCAAGCAGAATTAGGAAGAAGTTTCAGTCTAGAGACTAAAGAAAAAGATAGTAAAGTCTACTTCAGATCCTTTGGCATTGGTTTCAGACAAGAAGTAGAGGTAGTCTTCAAGTTCTAGGAGTTCAAGTTTGAGAAAGAGCAAAGTAAGAGTTTAGATGGTGAAGTAGAGAAGAGTGATTCAGATTCATAGTTACAAGATTTAAAACATGCCATGATTCTATTAACACAAGCATTTCAAAAGAAGTTTTATAAGAAGCCTTCCTCAAACAAACAGAGATTGTTTTCAAGTTCAAAGAAGTTTGATGGAAAGAAGTTTGAAGGAAAAAGGTATAAGAACAAGAAGATTGATGGAAAGAAGTTTGAGGGAAAGAAGTCTGAAGATAACTCTGTGGAGGAAGTTCTGAAATGTTACAACTGTAGAAAACCAGGACATTTTTCTAAGGATTGTAGAAAAGCGGTGGTCAGAAATTCTGAATACTACAAGAATAAGATGTTATTAGCTAAACAAAAAAAAGCAAGTAAAGCATTAACGACATAAGATGATCACTGGTTGAACATTTCTGAAGATGATGAATAGGAGGAAATTCAAGCGAATATGTGTTTTATGATAAGAAAGCAAGAGGAATATGATTATGATAATGATGACCGTATCTCCTATTATTTTGAGTTTGTATCTGAGGTAAATTCTAATCCTTACAATGAGTTAGAGGAACAAATGAATAATACGATGCTCAAGATTCAGGATTTTGAAGAAAAATTGAAAAAGGAGAAACAGTTGGTTTTATCTCTAGAAACTAAACTGAAGAAAGAGCATGATATGTTTTGTGTTTAACTGAAGAGATGCTCAAAATCTGAGTTTTATCACTTCCTTAGAAGTTGATAAAAGAATTCTAAAGGAAGAGAAAGATAGATCTTTAAAGAAAATATTTGATTTATCTGAAAAGTTAGAAATTTTTGAAAGTGAGAGTGGTGAACATGCTCGCAATATGAATCAAGTTTTACTGAATGTACTACTCTATATGCAAAAAATAAGGATCTTGAAATATACTTTTTGAAAAGAGGTCAGACAATTTAGATTATTCATCTAAATAAACCTAAAGAGTTCAAGTATTTTAATCCTAAAACAGGTCTAGGATTTGATAATTCAAAGTACTTAAAAAAGGCCGTATCACAAGTTCCAACTCTTTATAATGTATTGTATATGGATCTTGAACCAGAATATAAAATGAATTTTACAAAATCATTTGATGATGTTGAAGCTAAGTAATATGAAATTCAAAAAAGAATTGGTAAAATGCAACTTCCGCTAGAGTATACTGAATTAAATGGAAGTTATGAAACGACAGAGATTTCTCTATCGACTGATTACTTTCACAGTTATTCTAAAGAGAAAATGTCTGCAAAAGAACTTTCTAAAGAATCCGTTATATCTAAACCTTACATTCCAAGTTCCATTCTTGAAAAGAAAATCTTAGAACTTGAGAAGGTTTTTGAAAATCAGAAACAATTATTAGAAATCATTTCTTAATAAAAAACAAAGAACTTGAAAATGTTAATGCTTCTTTTTCAAATGGATGTTCTTCTAAATATGATGATTTGAGAAAATAGAGAACTTTGACAGTTGAAGAATAAGTGCAATTCTTAAACAAAATTAAAGAGCTTGAAGAAGCGAACATATCTCAAGTTCAAGAAACTTTTGAACTAGATATTATTCTATCTGAAAATATTTTTACTGATTCAAAAGATTCTTCTTGTAAAGTTTTTATGTCTGCTTCTAAATCTTCAACATCAACTACTGATTTTGTTAAAAACATAAATGAAATGGATTTTGATAATTTGATGAATGCTGAGGTTAGTTTGGATGAACAAATTGATTTGTCAGAATTATCGAAAAAATCAAAAGATCCTGTTTTTGTTGATGTTAAAGGAAAAGGTAAAGTTGAAATTCCGGTAAAGATTTACTCAGGTGAATCTTCCAAAGGTGTCTTTAAAAATATTCCTGATAAATCTATTATTCATCTTCAAAATCAAAAAGATATTATCAGAAACAAAAGAAAATGGGAAAATATCTAAAGAAGTATGTTAATCATTCAAACTTCTCTAAATCTGATTTTTCTGATATTTCAGATCGTCAAGTGATATTGTTTGTGATCGTTAGAGTGGAAAATCATTTGATTTCATTTCACATGTAAAGAAAAACAAATTTCTTTGATGAAATTGTTTGTGATGTCGCTAGATTTTGAAAAACTAATGTTGAATTTCCCTATATGATTTCAGTAAAACAATAGATCAAGTTGTCACAAGAAAATGTTTGTTGTTCCATGTGGGCTGAATGATTTTGTGCTCAAATGCAACACTTTTAATTGGTTTAGAACATATAGCATTCCATCTCTAGATGTCCAAAGACTTGCATAGAAAAGCATAAGATCCATTACTCAATGGGTTCCAAAATATGAAATTACTTCTAACTGTGTAATCTGTTTTGCAAGTCGGTCATGTGTGGTATTTGATTCTAGATGTTCTAAATACATGGCTAGACAAAAGAAAATTTTGTCAAATTATATAGACAAATATGGTGGAACAGTACGCTTTAGGAATGACAATGTTCTCCTATAATGGGTTATGGTGATATTGTGCAAGAGAATCTGATCATAAAGAAAGATTCTTATGTTGAGAGACTTGGTCATAATTTGTTTAGCAATGGTCAATTTTGTGATAAAGGCTTGGAAGTAAATTTCAAAGCTAAATGTTGTAGTGTGAGGACTGAAGATGGTAAAGAGCTTTTGGTTGGGACAAGATGTTCAGATCTTTATACTATTGATCTGTCAAACCTGAAGTCATCTAATGCTATTTGTTTAACGTTAAAAGCTTCTTTGAAACAAAGTTTGTTGTGGCATAGACGACTATCTTACTTGAATTTCAAAAGCATCAATAAGCTGGTAAAAAGGTAGCTTAGTCAAAACTTTACCAGATTTGAGGTATGAGAATGATCATCTGTGTGCAACTTGTGAAATGGGTAAGATGAAGCTTTCATCTCACAAATCTAAATCTGAACAAAATACTAAGCAACCATTGCAGCTTATTCATATGGATTTGTGCGACTCGTTGATAGTTCAAAGCATAAATGGCAAAAAGTATGTACTTGTGAAAGTAGATGACTATTCTTGGTAAACATGGGTATATTTCCTGAGATCCAAGGATGAAGCTCTAGAGATTATCATTTCTTTTATTAAAGGTGTACAAGTGAATCTGCAACTATTCGTTCAGTCGATCAGATTGGATAATGGTACTGAATTTAAGAATATAATTTTGGATTCTTTTCTTGAGACAGTTGGAATCACTCATAAATTCTCAGCTGCTCAGACTTTACAACAAAATGGTGTCATTGAAAGAAAAAATCGGACACTGGTGGAAGCAGCTCGCACAATGCTTGCTCACTCGAAGTTACCTTTATTTTTATGGGTTGAAGCTATAGCAACTGCTTGTTTCACACAAAATAGATCTATTTTAACCAAATGTTTTGGTAAAACTCCTTACAAGATTATCAAAATAGGATACCTAATATCCATTTTTTCATGTTTTTGGTTGTAGGTGTTTTGTGCTAAATGATAAAGATGATCTCAACAAGTACAATCCTAAAGCTGATGAAGCAGTTTTTATTGGTTACTTAAAGGAGTCAACAGCATACAGAGTCTACAACACGAAAAATCATGAATGAAAGCGCAAATGTTAGATTGGATGAATTAGGAGATATGTCTTATGAAAAAGCTGATTCAGATTTATATTATCTGGAGTATTAGCTTCTGAACATATTAGTTAAGGACCTATACAAAATTCAGATTTTACTTCCACATCAAATTCTCATATTTTTGATTTAGATTTGTTATTTGAGAATTTTATGATGAATATTTTTGTACCTACATGTCTAATCATGTTCCTAACAGTGAACAAGTAGCAAGGATGGAGGAACCAACAATTGTTTCTATCTCATATATTTCTTCATCAAACGAATCTGACGGATCAATTACAATTGATGTTACTGTTACTCCCATTAATGTTGTTTTAGAGACTTCTACATCAAGTGGTAGTACACCAATTCAGTTGGAAGTTCCTGATTCAAGTGATGTCACACCAAATGTTCAATCTACTGTGCATGAGGTGGCTACAACTGTGAATACATCTTTCTTGAACTTTGACATTAAACCATCACTTGAGTCTCTACAAAACAACTCTCCTAATACTTATATGGATCCTTGTCATGACCAATTGACTTATCAACCATTTCCCCATCATCTGAAACAGACAAAGGATCACTCGTTGCATCAAGTAAATGGAGATCCTATGGCTTTTGTTAAAACAAGATCTGCATCAACGAACGAATTTCTATTTGCTACCTTTCTTAGCAAAATAGAACCGACAACAGTTTCTAAAGGTCTTGCATATTCTGACTGGATTTTAGCTATGCAAGATGAGCTGAATCAGTTTGAAAGATTAACAATATGGAGATTGGTACCTCATCCAAAGGATAAGTCCATTATCGGAATAAAGTATATTCAAGAACAAGAAAGATGAAGATGGTGTTGTTGTTTGTAATAAAGCGAGACTAGTTGCAAAAGGATACCATCAAAAAGAAGGAGTAGATTATGATGATTCATTTGCATCGGTGGGTAGAATTGAAGCTATTTGCATCTTCTTAGCTTATGTAGTTCATCAGAATTTCAAAGTATTTCAAATGGATGTGAAGACAACTTTTCTAAATGGTATTCTCAAAGAAGAAGTGTACGTGTCTCAATGTTGGACCTTATTACTCAGTTCAGGGTATTGAAATCTTACTTGATTAAATAGATAGACATTGAGTRTGCAGCGGACAGTTGTAAATCAAGCAGGTAGAAATCAATAAGAACACAATGAAGAACTCTTGAAGAACACAGAGAAAGAATGCTTCATATGATTTTCACATAGAAAATGTTGACAATTACAAAGTAGAAGCTTGTTAAAATATAAAGGCCTAAAGCTGCTTTTATACAAGCAAATAACCGCCAAGACAGACCTAGACGAAATATTTAATCTAAGCCGTCCAAATAAAGCAGATTACTGACATGATCACGTGTTTAGCACGAGCAGCTAATAAACCTAAGTACATAGAGATCCTCACAGAAGACTAACTGCAGACCCTCTGTGAGATACC